>NW_026003424.1:903143-922546 GCF_001458135.2 Marmota marmota marmota
AAATTTGGGGGCCAACAGAGGTGAGGCAAAGAACCTCATCCCCCCTCCACTGATGCAAAGGCCTATCCACAAGTATGGCTATATGCTGGACCAGTAGTCAATGATGGTTAAGATCCAATTGCAATAGTACCAAACTAAGACAGGAGGCTGATGCCTTGAGGTCAGCTCATCCGATGACAGGTAAGAACCATATGTAGTACTGAACAACCTAAGACAGGCACGGTCCCTAAGCCACATTGCTTGTTGTTTAATTAAATAGAAGTGGGGAGATGTTGAGAGCCACAGCCGAGTTGGGATGGCGTCTAGCATTTTGCCAGTACTTTTGAGTTCTCACGGAGTTCCTGTTGAGTTCCAGTTGAGCTCTATCTGGGATTCTTGGAGAGTTTGCATTGGTTGGTGAATTTCCGGTGGAGGGAGTTCCAGTTGGTGTGTGGTGTGTCTGGAGAAGGCCGTGTGGTTGGCGTTTGCCAGAGTTCTGAAATAAAGTTTGTTCCTGCTTGAGTGGCTTGTGATTTGTGCCCAGCCAGACTGTGGCAGGGTCTCTCGACTAGAGGTGCGAGTCCCCTCTACCCTGGCTTTGGTGGTATACAAGGTATACAAGATCCCAGTTCGCAGGTGAGAGGGGTCTCCCACCTAGAGGGGCGAGTACCCTCTACTTTGGCTGGTGACATATATGAGCTCCCCAGACACCCACATGGAAGGCATCTCCCAATTTGAGGAGCGAGTTCACTCTACCCTGTCTGAGAGGTATTGGAGCTTCCACAGACACCCAGGTGGTAGGGGTTTTCTGACTGGAGGGACGCATCCCCTCTAACCTGTCTGCAGTGGTATTGGAGCTCCCTGTGAGACCCTGGTGGGAGAGGTCTCTCACCTGGAGGGGCTAGTTTCTGCTACCATGACTCAGCAGTATAAGAGCCCCCACAGACATTCAGGTGGAAGGAGTCTTTAGCCTGGCAGGGCAAGTGCCCTCTACCCTGGCTGGGGTGGTATATGAACTCCCCTTAACACCTAGGTTGAAGGGGTCTTTTCTTGGAGAGGCGAGTCCCCTCTAACCTGGCTGCAGCAGAATACAAGATCTCCGCAACACTCAGGTGGGAGGGGTCTCCTGCCTGGAGACGCAGGTCCCCTCTCCCCTGGTTGCTGCTGTGTACTAGCTACCCCATCACCCAGTTGGGAGGCGTCTCCTGCCTTGAGCTGCGACTCCACTATACCCTGTTTGAAGAGGTATACAAGTTCCCCACACACCCAGGGGAAAGGGGTCTCCCGCCTGGAGGGGAGAGTCCCTGTTACTCTGGCTGCACCTAGATACGAGCTCCCCCTGATACCCAGGTGAAAGGAATATCCTCCCTGGAGTGGAGAGTCCCAAAGGGAGCTCCCTTTGGAAAACGTAGCACTGCCCCTTGCCTGGGCCCTTTAGCTTATTTCAGCCTGGGCCCTGCTCCCAACCCCTGACACCCTGTAGTGGTATCAGGCCTTGAGCCCTCCTTCCCCTGTGGCAGCTGCACACCTTTCTCCCCTCTCATCCCTCCCTATCCATTTCTTTTCATTCACCCAGGCCCAGGTGCTAGCACTTGGCTCTCAATTACTGGGCCTGGCTCCTTACTTGAGACCCGGGATACCCTTCTTGAGGACCCTTTCCCTGTCCCTAGGTTTCATGCCCCTTTGGCCGGCTCTCTCCTGAGCTTCTCCTCTGATTCCCTCATGATGTGGTATCCTGGCAGTGCCCGGACCCTCGGCTCAACCTGCTTCTCCCTAACCTATGCTGCTTGAATGGATCCTGGCAGCCCAATCCCTCCACACACTTCCATACACCAGGTATCCCCTCACAGAACTCTCTTGGCCCCTCCTTTGATCCAAGTCCCTCTCTTAGGATCTACTCACCTGGGGCGGAGGAGCAGAATTGGCTCGCCTCTGTGCCCTGAATGCTCCCTATGTGAAACACAGCCCTGCCACTCACCTGAGTCCACTTCACTTCCGAAACTTGAGGCCTCGCAGTTAACATGGGAGTTGCTCCAACACAGCCCTGACTGATCTCCTCAATTCTCTCCCCTGTCCACTGGCCTTGCATGCTGCCTCTAGCCCATACTAACCTTCCCTAACCCAGACCCTTGGAGTTCCTGTCCCTGTCTTGTGCACTCCCTTGAGCCCCTGACCGCTTTCCTCATGTCCCTTCACATAGTGTGAAGTCTCTTCATGTTGGATCTGAACTGGGGCCCCCTTGATTGGGCCTGCCAGAGGACTCCGCTAGGTATCCTTTGAGCTTCCATCTGTCTCATGGTCCTCGTGCAGCTCATCCTCCCCATCTCCAGATGAATTCCCCTGGTGCTTCTGAGTCTCCTGCACCTTGGGTCCCTCGTCCTAGGTTGGTCAGGTGGGTACCTTGTCTGAGCACCTGGCTACAATTCTGGCTCTCCTCCCACTATGCACCCACTGCAACCACAGGCCTTGCAGTCTTATATCCCTCCTTATGGCCCCCTTCCATTGCCAGGGTTTTTTGCCAGGTCCCTCTCTATGGATTCTCATTTGGGCCAGAGCATCTTATGAGAAACACAGCCCTGCCCCTCGCCTGGCCCACTTACTCTTTCTGGGTGCTTGGTCCTGCACCAGGAACTCTGACATCTGGTAGTGGCCCTGGACCTGGATCCTGACTGCCCCCTTCTAAATCCCCTGCCTTCCTTTCGAAGTCTTGTCCACTGTCCTAAGCCCCCTGCACAAGCCCTGCCCCTTGGCACTCCATTTTCTTGCCAGGCTTTTTGCTTAAGCCTCTGGTGGCCCTTCTTGTTCTTTTCTTTTCTGGGCTTTATCTGAGGGCCCCTCACTGGGACAGCTTATCTTCTCCCCTTGGCTTCCCTGTACTGCATTACCCTAGTGCAGCCACGCAATACTGGCCCCGCCCTTCACTGCTCTGCTCTGGCCTGGGCCCTCCTCTAGGTCCATTGTCATAGGTCCTCACCGCACCCAGGCCCATCCTGCGGCCCTTGACACTGTGCACTCTTATGGTCTTCTTGTCGTTTCTATCTTTCCCAGGCCCACTTTCCTGATACCCTTCACAGGATGCTCACCAGGCCAGGTACTCGACCTGCCCTCATGGCCCTGTGGGTTGCCTTTGGGAAAATGTAGCCCTGCCCCTCGTCTGGACCCTTGGGCCTCCCTCATCCTGTGCCTTGCTACCCAATACTGACAACCTGCAGTGGACCTGGGTCTTCCGACTTTCTCCCCTTGTGCCACCTACTTAGATTACTCCCCTCCTTTACTCCCCATCCATATCTGTTTTCATTCATGCTGCCCCAGGTGTTAGCACTTGGCTCTCCATTACTGGGCATGGCTCCTTGCTTGAGCCCCTGGCTGCCTTTCTGGAGGACCCTTTCCCTTCCCTTGGTTTCAGTCCTCTTTTTATAGACTCCATCTTGTTCCTCCCCTCTGTTCCACTGGTGCTATGGTATCTTGGCACTGCCAGGACCTTTCATTTTTCTGCTTCTCCCTTGCCTGGGCTCCTCTAATGGGTCCAGGCTGCCAACTGACCACCACCACAACCTCCATACACGAAGTATACCCTCAGAGTGGCCTCTTTTGATCCTCCTTTGGTCCAGGTCCCTCTCTGAGGATCTACTCACCTGGGCAGAAGAGCCAAATTGGTTGCCCTCTGTGCCCTTAAGACTCCCTATGGGAAATACAGCCCTGTATCTCGCCTGAGTCCCCTTTGCTGCCTGAACTTTGAGGCCTGGCAGTTACCAGGAAACTTGCTTCAACCTAACCCTGAGAGATCCACTCCCTTCCTTCCCCTGCCCTCTGGTCTTGCATGCTGCCCCTACCCCAACCCAGCCCTACCTAACCCTGACTCTGTGCTTCAGTCCCCAGGTCTGGTGCTCATATGAGCCCCTGACAGTGTTCCTCATGTCACTAGGTGTATCATGGAATCTCTTCCTGCTGGATCTGACCTGGGGGCCCCTTGACTGGGACTTCCACCATGCTCCATTAGGTTTCTGTTGTGCTTTTCTCTGTCTCCTTGTCCTTGCGCAGCCCTTCCTCCTTTTCCCCTTGCACTTTCTCCTGGCAGTTGCAGGTCTCTTGCTCCTTGAGTCACTCATTCATGATTGGTCAGGTGGGTCCTTTACCTGGGCACTTGGCTTGGGTCCTGGATCTTGTCCCCCAAGACCCACCAAGACTCCCAGGCTAGCTGTCCCATTGTCCTCCCCCTGGCCACCTTCACTTGCCAGGCCTCCTTTGCTGGGTTGCTGTCCCTGAATTCTCATCTGGGCCAGTGCACCTTATGGGAATCTGAGACTTTCCCCTTGCCTGGGCCCCTTGCTGTATCTGGGCCTTTAGTCCTGCACCTGGAACCAACACCTGGCCCTTGCCCTGGGTCAGGAGCTGCCTGCCCCCTGGTGGATCCCCTGCCATCCCTCCAAATTCTTGTCCACTGTCCTGAGCCCCCTGCCCAAGCCCTGACCCTTGCATTTCCATTCCCTGGGCTGCCTCCTCACTTGAGACTCTCTGGGGGACATTTTTGTTCCATGTTTCCCTGGGCTTCGACTGTGGGCCTCCCTGGAGCCAGTACCCTACTCCCATTGGCTTTGCTGAACCTCAGAACCCTACAGTCACTGACCTGACAAGGCTCACTCTTCCCTGCCCTTTCCTGGCCTGGGCCCTCCTGTTGGTCCCTAGCATGGGCTTCTTTCTGGAGTCCTGGCCTGCATCCCATCAACACCCTTCCTCTGGCCTTTCACCCTGTACCTTGCTTCATCCATCCTGTTGTCCCTGTCCCTTCTAGGCCCCTATTCAAGATACCTTTCCCAGGAAGCTCACCACTTCTGAGGGCCTGGAACTGGGCATTTGGCCATGTGGGATCCCTTTGAGAAAACTTAGCTGTGCCCCTTGCCTGGGCCTTTGGAATCTATGCCCAAGCCCTCCTATTGGATCCTGACACCCAGCAGTGAACCTGGGCCTTGAGCAATCCTCTCCCTGCACCACCCACTACCCTTGCTCATTATTCTCTGCTACCAGCCCTGTCTGTTTTCATAGGAACCAGGACCGGGGCCTGGAACTTCGCTGCCCATTCTTGGGCCTGACTTCTTGCTGGAACACCAGGTTGCCCTTCTTGAAGACCCTGTCCCTGTTCCTTGATTTCAGGCCCCTTTTTGCCCCCCCTCTTGTTCCCCCCTCTATTCCCGTTGTACTGTGGTATTTTCTCATTTCCAAGACCCTGCCCTCCCCCTGCTTTTCTCTAGCCTCGTCTCCTCCAATGGTTGCTGGCTCCCCACTGACACCCCCCCAATCCAGGACCAATGGTATCCCTCACATTGCCCTCCTATGATCCTGGTTTCTCTCTGAGGATCTACTCACCTGGGGTAGAAGAGTGGAATTTGTTGGCCTCTGGGACCTGGAGGATCTCCATGGACAAGACAGCCCTGCTCCTCTCTTGGGCCCACATTGCTATCCAAACTTCACAACTGGCAGTGGAATTGGTCCTACTGATGACCTTGCCCTGGGAGATCCCCTCTCTTCCCTCTCCTGTCCTCTAGCCTTGCAAACTGCCCTTAAGCCAACCCAGCCCTTCCTCACCCTGACCCTTCACCCTACAGTCCCCTGGCCTGGCTGCCTTCCTGAGCTCATTACTGCATTACTCGGTTTGTGTTGCTTTCTGTGCTCTCTCTTTCTGTTGTGTCTGACCTGGGCACCCCTTGATTTAGCCCCCAAGCTCGCTTCCCTCTGTGCCATTTGCACATCCCTCTGTCTCCTCATCCTAGTGCTGATCCTACCTGTCCTTCCCCTACCACTTTTTCCTGGAGCAGGGGCCTCCTGCTCATTGGGTCCCTAATAACTTTTGTTGGGTTTGGTCCCTTACCTGGGCTCCTTGATGTATTCCTGGCTCTTGCCTTTCTCTGCACCCACTCTGACCCCCCACTATGCCTTCACATTTGCACTCCTCCTGGCCCTTGTCCTTGACAGGCCCTTTGGCCTGGTCCCTGGCCTTTGGTCCTCATCTGGGCAGGGAGCCTTACATGAAACAGAACCCTGATCCTTGACTGGGCTACTTGCTCTCCCTAGGCCCTTGGGACAGCACCTGGAACCCTGACAACTGGCAGTAGTGCTGGGCCTTGAGCCTGCCTCCCCCCTGCTGGATCCCCTTCCTTCCCTCCACAGCCCTGTTCACTGTCCTGAGCCCCCTGCCCCAGTGCTGGCCCTTCGCTCTCCATTCCCTGGACTGGCTCCTCTCTTGAGCCTCTGGGGGTCCTTCTTGCTCAGTGCTGCCCTGCGCTTGAACTATAGGCCTCAATGGGGCCACGTACCCATTTCACTTGTCTTCCCTGTATCTCACAACCCTAGTGAAGCCCCTGCCTGCCCAGCCCCTCCCTTCCCTGCTCTCCCGTATCCTGTGTCCTCCTTTAGGTCTTTAGCCTGGGCTCCTTTCTGCAGTCCTGGCCTGCACCCCACAAACTTCCTTCTTCCAGCACTTCATGCTGTGCCTTCCTTTGGCCCTCCTGTTGTCCTTGTCCCTGCTGGACTCCTTTTCCATTCCCTTTTCCAGGATGCTTACCTGAGCCAGGGGATGGAACTGGGATGTTAACCCTACAGTCTTCCTTTGGCAAAAGTTAGCATTGCCCCTTTCCTGGAGGCTTTGGCCTCCTTCAGCCTGGGCCCTGCTCCTCAATCCTGACACCCTTCAGTGGATCTGGGCCAAAAGCCCTGCTCTCCCTGCACCACCAGTTCCCCTTATTCCTCTTTCTTCCCATATACCATGGCATCCAAGAGAGTGGGGACTCGCTCTTCCAGACAGAAGGGCACTCCCACCTGGGTTTCAGGGGAGCTCCTATAGACAAGCCGCCAGTGTAGAGGGACTCCCTCCTCTATGCAGAAGACCCCTA
The DNA here is from genome assembly GCF_001458135.2 of Marmota marmota marmota. Classification (NCBI taxonomy): domain Eukaryota; kingdom Metazoa; phylum Chordata; class Mammalia; order Rodentia; family Sciuridae; genus Marmota; species Marmota marmota. Next base: position 910,010 of record NW_026003424.1, read on the forward strand.
CCACCTGGGTTTTGGGGGGATCTCCTATACTGCTGCAGTCAGGGTAGAGGGCACTCGCCCCCATAGGTGGGAGACTCCACACACCTGGGTGTTGGGGGAAACACCAAACAGCCAAAGCCAGGGTAGAGGTGACTTGCCACTCTGGGCGGGAGACCTCACCCACCTAGGTTACAGGGGGAGCTCATACCACAACAGCCAGGGTAGAGGGGATTCACACCTCCAGTCTGCTCTACCCTGGATAACTTGGTGTACAAGCTCCCTGCAACACCCAGGTTGGAATGGGTCTCCTTCCTGGAGGGGTGAGTACCCTCTACCCTGGCTAGGTATGTATAGAGCCCCCCCCCAATTGACACCTAGGTGGGAGGGGTCTTCTGCCTAAAGGGGTGATTCACATCTACCCTGGCTGCTTTGGTACACGAGGTCTCCCTGATACCATGGAGGGAGGAGTCTCCTGCCTGGAGGGGCAAGTCTTCTCTACACTGGTAAAGGTGTTATACAAGCTCCCCCTGAGACCCAGGGGTGAGGGGTCTCCTGTCTGGAAGGGTGAGTCCCCACTACTCTGGCTGCAATGATATAAGATCTTCCCCACTCTTACACCCTGGTGGGAAAGGTCTCCAACCTGGAGAGACGAGTTCCCTCTATCCTGGCTGTGGGGGTATACTAGACCCCCTCCAACACACAGGTGGGAGGCATCTCCAGCTTTGAAAGGCAAGTCCCTGTACCCTGGCTGCAGCTGTATAAGAGCTCCTTTTAATACCCAGGTGGTATGGATCTACTGCCTGGAGTGGCATATATCCTATACCCTGCCCTCAAACGTATAGGATCTCCCCCATGACACCCTAGTGGGAGGGATCTCCTACCTGGAGTGGTGAGTCCTCTCAACCCTTACTAAGGTAGTATACAAGCTCTCCAGGACACTCAGGTGGGAGGGGTTTTATTTCTGGAGGGCTGAGTCCCAACTACCATGTCTGTAGTTGTATAAGAGTTCCCCACAACACACAGGTGGGAGGGTTCTCCCTCCTGAAGTGGCAAGTCTCCTCTTCTCTACCTCTGTGGTATATGTGCTCCCCTGACTATCAGGGTTTAGGCATCTCCTGCCTAGTCGGGTGAGTCCCCTCTCTCCTGACTGAAGTGGAATATCAGCTCCCTCCCCCAATAACAAGATGGGTCTCCTGGCTGGAGCAGATAGTACCCTCCACCCTGGCTAATGCAGTATTCAAGCTCCTGGATACTGAGGAGTGAGGGATTTCCCACCTGGACATGAGAATTCACCTCTACCCTGGCTAAGGTAATCTACAAGGTCACTGTAACACGCAGGTGGGAGGGATCTCCCAAATGAAGGAGCAAGTCCCCTTTTCTCTGGCTGAAGTGGTATAATAGCTTTCCTTGACAACCAGGTGGGAGGGGTTTCACGATTGGAGGCATGAGTTCCCTCTGCACTGGCTATGGCAGTAAATGTGCTCCCCTGACACCCAGGTGGGATGGTCTCTGGCCTGGAGGGGCGAATCCCCTCTACCCTGGCTGTGGAGGAATATGAGGACCCCCAACAGACACCTTGATGGGAGGATTCTCCCATACGGAGAGGCAAGTCCCTTGTACACTGGCTGAAGCAGTATAAGAGCTACCCCTAAAAAACTAGTAAGATGTGTCTCCCACCTGGAGAGGCGAGTCCCCTATACCCTGGCTGCTGTGGTATAGGAGCTCTCCTGAAACCCAATTGGGAGGAGTCTTCTGCCAGGAATCTAGAATCCGCTCTACCCTGCTGCAGCAGTATTGTGGCTCCCCAGGACACCCAGGTGGGAGGGGTCTGCACCTGGAGTGGCAAGTCCCTGGTACCCTAGCTGCTGCAGTATAGGAGTTTTCCCTGACACCCAGGTGGGAAAGATCTCCCATCTGGAGGGGCAAATCAGCTCTACCCTGGCTAAGGTGTTATACAAGCTCCCTGTGACACCCAGATGGGAGGGTTCTCTCGCCTGGAGGGACAAGTCCATTCTATCTTGGCTTCAGCAGTGTAAGAGCTCCCCCTAGCACCCAGGTGAGAGGGGTCTCCCGCCTTGGAGGGGTGAGTCCACTCTACCCTGGTTGCTGTGGTATATGAGCTCCACCCCGATACCCAGTTGGGCGGGGTGTCCTACCTAGAGGTGTGAGTCACCTCTACCCTGGATTTGGGGGTGTACGAGCTACCCCCACCCAGACACCCAAGTTGGAGGGTTCTCCCACATGGAGGAGCGAGTCCCTTCTACCCTGGATTGGGCGGGATACAAGCCTCCCCACCCTACACCTAGTTGAGAGAGGTCTCATGCTTGGAGGGGTGAATCCACTCTACCCTGGCTGTGGCAGTAAAGGAGCTCCCCTGTCACTCCAGTTGGAGGGGTGTCCTGGCTAGGGTGAAAAGTCCCCTCTACCCTGGCTGCTGCTATGTACAGGTTCTCCCAGATACCCAGGTGGGAGGGGACTTTTGCCTGGAGGGGCAAGTCACCTGCAACTTGGCTAAGGTGGTTTGCAAGCCCACCCTACTCAGGTGAGAGGGGTCTCCCGCTGGAGTTGTGAGTCCCCTCTACCCTGGCTGGTACTGTATAAGAGCTCTAGGAACACCCAGGTTGGATGGGTCTTCTGCCTAAAGAGATGAACCTCTACACCCTAGCTGTGGCAGTATAGGAGCTCTCCCCAACACCCAGGTGGGATGGGTTATCCTAGTGGAGGGGCGAGTCCCATCTATCTTGGCTACATAGGTATAGGAGCTCCCCCTGAAACCCAGGTGGGAGGGGTCGCCTGCTTGGAGGGTCCATTCCCCTCTACCCTGGCTGCAACAATATATGAGCTCCCCTGTACACCCAGGTGAGTGGTGCCCCTCCTGGAGTGGCGAGTCCCATCTACCCTGCCTGAAGTCGCATATGAGCTCCCCTGACAACCAGGTGTGAGGGGTCTCCCTCCTAGTGGGGCAAGTTCCTGCTATCCTGGCTGCGGTGGTACATGACTTCCCCTTTCAATACCCAGATGGGAGGGTCTCATGCCTGGAGGGGCGAGTCACCTCCACCCTGGTGGTACACAAGCTCTCCCAAAACACAGGTGGGAGAGGTCTCCCAACTGGAAGTGCAAGTCCCTTCTACCCTGGCTTCAGAGAAATACAAGCTCCCCTGACACCAAGATGGGATGGGTCTCCCGCTTGGAGGGGCGAGTCCCCTCTACTTTTGCTGGTGCCTTATAAGAGTTCCCAGGACAACCAGGTGGGAAGGGTCTTCCGCGTGCAGTGGTGAGTACCCTCTACCCTGGCTGTGGCGGTATAAGATCTGCCCCCCCATACCCAGATGAGAGGGGCCTCCCGCCTGAAGGGGCGAGTCCCTTCTATCCTGGCTGTGATGGGATATGATCTCCCCCTGACAACCAGGTGAATGTGTTCTCCTGCCTGGAGGGGCCAGTCCCTTTTACACAGCTGCAGTTGTATAGGAGCCCCACCACACACATACCCAGGTGGGAGGGGTCTCCCGCCTGGAGGGGTGAGTCCCCTATACCCTGGCTAAGGCGGAATACAAGCTCTCCCTGACAACAATGTGTGAGGGGTCTCTTGGCTGGACAAGCAAGTCCCCTCTACCCTGGCTGCAGAGGTATAAGAGCTCCCCCCTGACACCCTGGTGGGAGTAGTCTCCCGCCTGGAGGGGCGAGTTTCCTCTACCATGGATGCGGTGGTAATCTAGATCCCCTGACACCCAGGTGAAAGGGGTCTTTCGCCTGGTGCAGGGAGTCCGCCCTACTCTGGCTGTACTGGTATAGGAGCTCCCCTGAAACCCAGGTGGAAGGGGTCTCCCACCTGGAGTGTTGAGTCTCCTCTACTTGGCTGCAGGGATAATTGAGCTCCCCCAACACCCAGGTCAGAGGGGTCTCACACCTGGAGGGGCGAGTCCCCTCTATCCTTGCTACAGCAGAATAAATTGTCCCTCAGACCCCCAGCCTTGAGGGGTGAGTCCCTTCTCAACTGGCTAAGGAGGTATACATGTTCCCCTCGACACCCAGGTTTGAAGAGTCTCCTAACTGGAGGGGCCAGTCCCCTTTACCCTCCCTGCAGAATTATAGGAGCTCCCCCAACACCCAGGTGGGAGGGATATCTCCCCTGTAGGGGATAGTCCCTGCTACGCTGGCTACTGAGGTATATGAGCTTCCCCCTCTGACACCCAGATAAGAGGGGACCCCGCCTAGAGTGGTGAGTCCATTCTACCCTGGAAGTTGCAGTATAGGAACTCTCTTTACACCCAGGTTAGAGTGGTCTGTTGACTGGAGGGGCAAGTCCCCTCCACACTGGCTGCAATGGTAAAGGAGCTCCCCCTGAACACCCAGGCAGAGGGGTTTCCTGCCTGAAAGGGTGATTCCTCTCAACCCTAGCTGCAGTGGTATAGGAGCTCCGCCACACACACCTAGGTGGTAGGCATCACCCCCCTGGAGCAGCAAGACCCCTGTACCATGGGTGTACTATGCTGCTCGAATGGATCCCGATCCCCACACACACTTCCATTCACCAGGTATCCCTTCACAGTACACTCTATGGCCCCTCATTGGTCCAGGTCTCCCTCTGAGGATCTACTCACCTGGGGCAGTGGAGTGGATTTGGCTGGTCTCTGCACCCTGAATGTTCCCTATGGGAACCACAGCTCTGCCAGTCACCTGAGTCCCCTTAACCACCTGTTGCTTGAGGTCTGGCAGTTAACATGGGAGTTGCTCCAACCCATCCCTGGGTGATCTCCTCCCTTCCTTCCCTGCCTTCTGGCATTGCATGCTGCCCCTACCCCAACCCAGCCCATCCTAACCCTGACCATTTGTGCTCCAGTCTCCGGACCTGGGCGCTCGCCTAGGCCCCTGACCATGTTCCTCATGTCTCTTGACATAACATTGAGTCTCCTGTTGGGTCTGACCTGGAGGCCCCTTACTTGGGCACCCCAGCGGGATTACCTAGGTGCCCTTTGTGCTTCCATCTGTCTCCTGGTCCTCATGCAGCCCATAACTCCCTTCCCATTATGCCTTTTCCTGGTGCTTGCAGGTCTCCTGCTCCTTGGGTCACTCATCACAATTGGTTGGGTGGGTCATTTGCCAGGGGCCGGTCTTCAGTCATGGCTCTCACCCTATAATGCACACAACATGACCCCCTGCAGTGCCCTTTCATCCCCCTTCTCCTGGTCCCCTTCACTTTTTTGGCCTCCCTTGCCAGATCCCTGCCCCTGGATTCAAATATAGTGAGGGCACCTTATGCAAAACAGACTCTTTCCCTTGCCTTGGCACCTTGCTCTCCCTGGGTGCTTGATCCTCCACCAGGAACCCTGACACCTGGAGGTGGCCCTGGACCTGTAGCCTGACTACCCACTGCTGGATCTCCTGCCTTCCCTCTCAAATCTTTTCCAGTGTCCTGAGCCCCTGCCCAAGCCTGGCCCTAGACAATCTGTTCCCAGGCCTGGCTCCTCACTTGAGCCTCTGGTGGCCTTCTTGCTCTCTGCTTTTCTGAGAAATGTCTGAGGGCCCCTCGCTGAGGCCACTTCCCAGCTCCCCTTGGCTATCCTGTACCTCAGTACACTAGCGCAGCCCTGCCTTACTGGCCTGGCGTTCCCTGCTCTCCCTGGCTTGGGCCCTCCTCTGGGTCCCTTCCTGGGCTCCTTGCTGTGGTCCTGACCCCCAGTCCACCCACACCCTTCCTGCAGTCCTTCAGGAAGTGCCCTCCTTCTGCCCTCCAGTCCTTTCTGTCTCAGCCACGCCCACGTTCCTGATCCTCTTTCCAAGATGCTCACCTGGGCCAGGCGAATTGGCCAGGCCTCTTGGCCCTGGGGGAACCCTTTGGGAAAATGTAGCCCTATCCCTTGCCTGGGCCCTTTGGCCTCCCTCAGCCCGGGCCCTTCTTAGGTCACCTGACACCCTGGAGTGGACCCAGGACTTGAGCCCTTCTCACCTGTGACAGCCACTCCCTTTTCTCCCCTCCCGCCCCTCCTTATCCATGTTTCTTTTCATTCACCCAGGCCAAGGTGCTAGCACAAGGCTCTCCATTACTGGGCCCAGCTCCTTGCTTGAACCTCTGGCCAACCTTCTCGAGGACCCTGTCCCTGTCCTTTGGTTTCACACCCCTTTTGCAGGAGGGGTCATGTGCCTCCTCTCTGTTGCCCTCATGCAGGGGTATAATGACACTGCCTGGAGCCTCCGTGACCCCTGATTCACTCTAGTCTAGGCTCCCCAAATGGGTCCTGCAGCCCACCAATCCCCCAACCTGCACACACCAGATGTCCCCTCAAAGTACCCTCTTTTGCCCCTCATTGATCAAGGGCCCTCTTTGAGGATCTACTCACCTGGGGCAGAAGAGCGGATTTGGCTGGTATCTGCACCCTGAATGCTCCCTATGGGAAACAGAGCCCTGTTAGTATCCTGAATCCCCTTCACCGCCTGTATCTTGAGGCCTGGCAGTTAACATGGGACTTACTCAAACCCAGCCCTGAGTGTTCTCCCCATTTCTTCCCATGGCCCTCTGAGCTGTATACTGGCCCTACCCCAACCCAGCCCTTCCTAACCCTGAACCGTTGTACTCCAGTCTCTGCTCCTGACTGTGTTCCTCATGTTGCTTGACATAGCATGGAGTCTCCTCCTATTGAGTCTGCCCTGAGGCCCCCTTACTTGGGCCCCTCAGTGGGCTCACCTCTTGCGCTTGTGCCTCTTGCGCTTCCCTCTATTTCCTGGTCCTCACACAGCCTCTACCTTCATTCCCATTGTGCTATTTCCTGGCACTTGCAGGTCTCCTGCTCATTGGGTCCATCATCACAATCAGTTGGGTGGGTCCCTCGCCTGGGGGCATGTCTTGGGTCCTGCACCCACCAGGACCCCTCACTGTGCCCTTTCATCCCCTTCCTCCTGGCCCCATTACCTTGTCTGGCCTCCCTTGCCAGGTCTCTGGCCCTGGATTCAAATATGAGCCAGGGCACCTTATGCAAAACAGAGCTCTGCCCCTCTCCTGGGATGCTTGCTCTCCCTAGGTGCTTTGTCCTTTACCAGGAACCCTGACACCTAGAGGTGGCCCTGGGCCTGGAACCTGACTGCCCCCTGCTGGATCCCCTGCCTTCCCTCCCAAATCTTTTCCAGTGTCCTGAGCCCCTGCCCAAGCCCTGGTTCTTTATTCCCAGGCCTGACTTCTCACTTGATTCTCTGGTTGCCCTTCTTGTTCACTGCTTATCTGGGCATTTTCTGAGGGCCTCTTGCTGGGGCCACTTCCCAGCTCCACTTAGCTCTCCTGTACCTCAGTACCCTAGCTCAGCCCTGCCCTCCCGGCCCAGTGTTCCCTGCTCCCCCTGGCCTGGGCCCTCCTCTAGGTCCCTTGCCTGGGCTTCTTGCTGGGGTCCTGGCCCCCAACCCACCCACACCCTTCCTGAGTTCCTTCAGGCTCTGCCCTTATCAGCCTTCCTATCCTTTCTATCTGTGCTATTGCCCACTTTTCTGATCCCCTTCCCAGGATTCTCACTCGGGCCTAGTGACTTGACTTGGCCTTTTGGCCCTAGGGATTTCCTTTGGGAAAATGTAGCCCTGCCGCTTGCCTGTGCCATTTGCCCTCCCTCAGTATGGGCCCTACTCCCAACCCCTGACACCTTCAGTGGACCTGGGCGTTGAGCCATTCACCCAAACCAATGCTCCCCCTCCATGTTACTTTTCATTTACCCAGGCCAAGGTGACAGCACTTGGCTCTCCATTACTGGGCCCGGTTCCTTGCTTTAGACCCTGGCTACCCTTCTTGAGGACCCTTTCCCTGTCCCTTGATTTCAGGCTCCTATTGCTGGCCCCCTCCTGTGCCTCCCCTCTGATTCACTCATTCTGTGGTATCCTGCCAGTGCCTGGACCCTCTGCTCCCCCTGCTTCTCCCTAGCCTCTCCTGCTCGGAGCCTATGTCAGCCATTTTTATTTCTCCCCTCCCTCTCCTCCCCTCCCTCCCCTCCATATCCATGTTTCTTTTCATTCACCCAGGCCCAGGTACTGGCACTTGGCTCTCCATTACTGGGCCAGGCTCCTTGCTTGAGCCCCCTGGCTGCCCTCCTCGAGGACCCTCTCCCAGTCCCACTACCACCCACTACCCTTGCTCTCCATTCTCCCATCCCCAGCCCTGTTTGTTTTCATAGGAACCAGGATAGGGTCTTGGCACTTTGCTCCACTTTCTTAGGCTTGGCTCCTTGCTAGAGCACCTGGTTGCCCTTCTTGAGGACCTTGTCCCTGTTCCTTGATTTCAGGCCCATTTTGCCGGCCCCCTCCTGTGCCTCCCCTCTGATCCCTCATGCTGTGGTATCCTGGCATTCCCCGGGCCCTCTGCTCCCCCTGCTTCTCCATAGCCTATAATGCTCGAATAGGTCCTGGCATCCCAACCCTTTTCCCAATTCTACACACTATGTATTCCCTCACAGTACCCTCCTTTGCCCCTCCTTTGGTCCAGGTCCCTCTCCGATTATCTACTCACCTAGGGCAGAGGATCGAAATTGGCTGGCATCTGTGCCCTGAATGCTGCCTATGGATAACACAGCCCTGCCAGTCACCTGAGTCCCCTTCATTGCCTTAACCTTGAGACCTGGCAGTTAACATGGACTTGCTCCAACCCAGCCCTGAGCAATCCCCTCTCTTTCCTCCAGCCTTTCATGCTGCCCCTACTGCAACCCAGCACTCTGTAACACTGACCCGTTTTGCTCCAGTCCCTGGACCTGGGCATTCACATGAGCCCCTGACTGCATTCCTCATGGCTATTGGCATAGCAAGGGTTTGACCTGGGGGCCCCTTGCTTTTGCATGCCAGTGGGCTCCCCTAGGTGCTCCTTGGGTTCTCCTGTTCCTCACACAGCCCCTTCCTCCCCTCCCCTGGTGCTCTTTTCTGGCATTCGCAGATCTCCTGCTCCTTGGGTCCCCCATCACCATTGATAGGGTGTGTCCCTTGACTGGATGCCTGGCTTGGGTCCTGGGTCTTGCCCCTATGTGCACCCCCTGACCCCCTGCAGTGCCCTCCCATAACCCTCCTTCTGGTCCCCTTCCTTTCCTGGCCTCTTTGCCAGGACCCTGGCCATAGATTCTCATCTGATCCAGGGCGCCTTATGGGAAACAATTCCCTGCCCATCGCCTGGGCTCCTTGCTCTCCCTGGATGCTTGGTCCTGCACCAGGAACCCTGAAACCTGGAAGTGGCCCTGGGCCAGGAGCCAGACTGCACTCTGCTGGATACCCTGCCTTCCTTCCCAAAGATTGTGCACTCTTCTGAGACCCCTGCCCAAGCACTGGCCCTTGGTTCTCCGTTTCCTGGCCTGGCCCTTCTCTGGTGGCCCTTCTTGATCTCTTCTTTTCTGGACATTGTCTGAGGGCCCCTCATTGGGTCAACTTCCCTGCTCCCCTTGGCTTTCCTGTACTGCAGTATCCTAGTGCAGCCCTGCCTTTCTAGTGTTATAGTTAAATCTTCATCCTGGGGTTTCATAAACTTACTTCCAGACCACTCACGTATTATCAAATCAAGCCTTTATTGAAACACACCAGTGATGACTGACTAGAACACACAGCTGTTCTCCTGATAATCCCTCAAAAATTGTAAGGGTGCTCCTTATAAGCATGCAAATTGCAAAAGGGATGTTCAGGGTTCTAGCCAATGCAAGCAAGCCAGGTTACAAAAGCGGGAGAGTGCAGTCAAGCAGAGGGAAGCCTAACCAATCACAGTTAGCCCAATCACCCCAGTTACAGAAACAGAGTTACTTAAACAATGCCCCATTAGTTAGTTCCGAGTTCTTAAAGGTTTCTATAGCAAAAGGAAAAGAACATCTTGTCCCAGTCATGACCCTTTTACTTGGCATGGTTGTTTTACAGAATGGAGTCAAAAAACAAAATGGAGTCACCTTTGCTTTTACTATCACATTCTTCACTGATTTTAGTAGGTTTGATGTCAATCTTGCACATCATAATGTCTCAGTTTCTTTTTCATCCTTCTGTGTCTAAGGAACCACAATGGGCTTGCAGGACCATAATACAGACCTCACCTACATTTTTGTGTATATGGTTTAGGAGGGGTTTTAAGAGGCATTTCCTACAGTAATCTCAATCAGGAGAAGTACTAGGGGCCCAAATATGCCTGAGTGATGGTAGTCAACAAAAGGGACCATGAGAATAGGTTTTGGAACCAATTGCCTGAAGTTTAAATTTGTATCTATTTGATGGCTGAGGGATTAAAATTTTTAGAGCCTGTGAAAAGAGTTGTAGTTCCCAAAGCAGTAGATCCAGCTATTCCCATGCCAGCCAGGAGGGGAACTAAAATGCAGGCAGCCAGCCTACGCTGATAAATCAGTGGGCCCTGGCCTTTTTAATAAGTCCAGGTGTTCTTTTCCTTTTATTTCATCAAAATAGTAAGTTACATAGTTCAGAGTTATTGACAGTTTGGACACTTAGGAAAGGAGTTGGAAATGGGACCCAGGAAGCACAATTTTTGGCAAACGGGGAATTGTTCCACTTATAAGTTGGGCTGTGGAAGCAAGTGTCTCTTTCTCTGAGATCACTCAGTGTGAACATGGGAGTAGTTTTCCATGTATATTTTCCTGAGCTAGACATATTGGCGAACATCTATATTGACCGTAATTTTTTTTCTCTAATGTTAGGGATCTCCTACTGATGTAAGGGAAAAGGTTGATGACTATTCTTTCTACTTTGAGAGGAGGTGATGTGCAGTGGGCAATAAGTTTGGAGTCCCTTTTTAGAACTTCAGAGGGTCAAGGAGTCCATGGTAAAAATCTGGTTCAGGAAGAACAGGTTGTCAATTTACTTCTGGGTGGGCACTTCTATGAGAGAAACAAACAAACAAAAAATAAACAGGAGTATTGAAACAATATTAATACAAAACAGCACTTGTAGCATCCGAGAACCTGTCCATGAATATCATGAAAATGACAGAAATTAATAATTGTTTACCAGGAGGTGGAATACCTGAAAAATTGTCCCCATAACAAGGCCTAACAAAGCCTAATAAGGCCCTTTTTAGGGAACATAAATCTTTAACATTGTCATAATAATCAGGAATATAGACACAACATTTAGTTAAGTTAGTTAATGTCATCTGATTTTTGTAAAATATTTTTATTGGCATGACCTCTGTGTTTAGTAGAGATCCCTTTATCTTTGTTATTTAGGGCTAGATAATTATACCAGCAAACATTGATTAAGTCTACCTGTGTAGGTAGTTAGGAAGATCTGTAGGCCTTAAACTGACTAAAACCTTTGGCAATGTTTATTGGTAGTTATCAGGTATTTTTATCTAAGAATCTCTCTTCTTTTGTCTCCAGTCTTACTTATTCTGAGGGGTGTTAACACAAGTATACATTTTAAGATACATTAAAATAATTGTTGTTTCTTTTTAAATGCCCAGGAATGGCTGTTCTTTGGTTTTTAACTGTTTTTGCTAGGTGTTTAAGACCAAGCTGGTCAAACTGATATTATTCCTATCTATTGGTAAGACTCAGCTGAGTCTCCTTGGAGGACATTCTTGAGGAACTTGTGAGCAGCATTTTAGCTCTGTNTAAGGGAAACAGACCCCTGCCAGTCACCTGAGTCACCTTCACCGCTGGTATCTTGAGGCCTAAAAGTTAACATGTGACTTGCTCCAACCCAGCCCTGAGGGATCTCCTGCCTTCCCTCCCCTGCCCTCTGGCCTTGCATGCTTCCCCTACCACAACCCAGACCTCCCCAACCCTGACCCTTTGCACACCAGTCCCTGTGCCTGGACATTCGCCTGAACCCAACCCAGCCCTGGCTGTTTGTGCTCTAGTCTCTGGGGCTGGGTACTCACCTGAGCCCCTTACCACATTCCTCATGTCCCTTGGCATAGCATGGGGTCTCTTCGTGTTGGGTCTGACCTTACTTGGGCCCTCCAGCAGGCTCCCCTGGGTTCCCAATATGCTTCCCTCTGCTCCCGGTCCTCATGCAGCCCCTACCTCCCTTCCCCTCATGCATTTTTCTGGCACTTGCAGGTCTCCTGCTCCTCATCACAATTGGTTTGGTGGGTTCCTTGTCTGGGGGACTGTCTTGGGTCATGTATCTCGCCCTAGAGTGCACCACCAGGACCCCCTGTCATGCCCTTTCATCCCCCTCTTCCTGGCCCCCTTTCCTTGTCTGGCCTCCTTTGCCTGGTCTCTGGTTCTGGATTCAAATATGAGCCAGGGGGCCTTATGGAAAACAGAGCTCTACCCCTCGCCTGGGCCCCTTGCTCTCCCTGGGTGCTTGGTCCTGCTCAAGGAACCCTGACAACTGTATGTGGCCCTGGGCATAGAGCCTCACTGCCACCTGCTGGATCCCCTGCCTTCCCTCCCACATCTTGTCCACTGTCCTGAGCCCCCTGCAAAATCCCTGGTCCTTGGCTCTTTTATTCCTGTCCTGGCTCCTCGCTTGAGCCTATGTCAGCCATTTTTATTTCTCCCCTCCCTCTCCTCCCCTCCCTCCCCTCCATATCCATGTTTCTTTTCATTCACCCAGGCCCAGGTACTGGCACTTGGCTCTCCATTACTGGGCCAGGCTCCTTGCTTGAGC
>NW_026003424.1:923179-999795 GCF_001458135.2 Marmota marmota marmota
AAAATAATTGTTGTTTCTTTTTAAATGCCCAGGAATGGCTGTTCTTTGGTTTTTAACTGTTTTTGCTAGGTGTTTAAGACCAAGCTGGTCAAACTGATATTATTCCTATCTATTGGTAAGAGTCAGCTGAGTCTCCTTGGAGGACATTCTTGAGGAACTTGTGAGCAGCATTTTAGCTCTGTTAGTGCCATGTGCATTAGGATAGGTCAAGGTCTTGCTGACCATATCGCTTTTCTTGGAAGCATAAGGCATGTCTCCCTTTTTCAACGACCCTCCTCTTTTGCAGAATGTACACTCATTGGCTTTCTTTTCTCCATGGGGATCATTAATCTCTCTTATCAGGATGTTTTGTGGCCTGGAGTTGCAAAGCTTTCACCACTATCCTGGGTCAGGCTGACTCAAAGGGCAAGAGCCATATATTGGTTTTCTTTGGCCCCTTTATTTTAACCTTAATTTTTAAGTTTGGAATTAAACATCCAGTAAGTTAGTTTTATTAGTCTTAAACTAAAAGTACTATGTTTTAGTTTTAATATTTATAACGTTACAGTTATTTTTTAGATAACACTATATTTTTATTTTACTTAATAATTTATATAATGCTCAGAATTGAACCTAGTGTCTCACACATGCAAGGAAAGCACTCTACTTCTGAGCCATAACTTTAGCCTTTTTACAGTTAATTTAATTTCTTTTAATTATTATCTGTCTACAGATGATGGCATAATATGTCAAATTAATTTAGGTTGTGTGTTTATGAAGTGTTACCTCTGTATAACATTAACAGTCATCAGTTATTGTTAGTTGAGGAGCAGGCTGAACAAATGTTAGCTTCGCTTATTTGCCTGAAGTCTGAACATTCAACCCCACTTAAAGTTGAACACTTGACTTTCACCTGTCTGGTGTCATGGAAATCCACATCTGACCCCTTCCCAGTCTGCCTGAAGGCAGAAGATGACACCCTTAGAAACTACTGTATGATCTAATCACTGCACGCCAACAAGGCAGCTTGCAAACCCAGAGAGCCCATTAGATTTTGGCTATAAAAAAACTCTCTCTTTCCAGGTCCTCCTGTCTTGCTCTCTCCTTTTTTTCCCACGTTCTCTGTCTCTCATTCTCCCTCTCCCTCTTTTCTTTTTTCCTCTCTTTCTCTCTATCTCACACACAGTTTGCTTTCTCTCTCTCTCTTTGTCTCTCTCTCTCTCTCTCTCTCTATCTATCTATCTCTCTCTCTCTGTCTCTGTCTCTCTCTCTCTTTGTGTTAATCTGACACTGCCACAATAAAGTTCCCTTGGTTGCTCTGATTGCCGTGGTCACTTTTCTTTTAGTTATAATGAAAATACAAAATGAAATTAACAATAGTAAAACCATATTTAGCTTGTATATATATATTTTTTAAATTTGTTTCCGTTATACATGGGCACAATATCTTTATTTTGTTCATTTATTTTTATGTGGTGCTGAGGACTGAACCCAGGGTCTCACACATGCAAGGTGAGCACTCTACTGCTGAGCCAAAACCCCAGCCCTGCTTGTATATAATTATGAACCTTGGCTGAGTTATATATTATATTTCCTATTTGAGATAACAGTAATCTTTCCAATAAAATTAATGTTTGAATATAACTTTAAATCATCTGAAATCTGGCATACTTTGAAGTTATTCTGACATGCTGTAAGGTGGGAGGCAAAGCCTTATCTCAGGTAAGGCAAGGCTCTTTTCAAATCTTAGGCACAGTGTTTTAGTTTTAAAGCTGAACTTTGTCTCTCTTTTTAGATATCATTTAATAAAATTTACATATATTGTTTCCTGACTCTGTATGAATGATATTAGTCCAATATGACATACATCTGAAACATTAATTAAGGAAAGGCTGAGAGCCCTTAACATTTTTTTTTCCAATGTGGAAAATGGCAAAATGTTTTATAATATTAATCTTTAAATAGATTAATCTCTCATTACTTTTTAAAATATCTTTAATTTTTTTTATATTTTAGTGTATAAGGTAACATAAGATTTGGTTACAAAACATCAGTTAATATAAATAAATCCCCAATAAAATCTATTATCTTTATAAGTTTAAATTACTATTACAGACAAATTTAGTTTGGAGAATACCAGCTTGATAAAATGTTCCTTTAAACTTTTTTACCTTAAAGACTTGTATACCTGAAAGATATAAACATATTTAATCTTTAAAGAAGAGTAATGTAGCACACTTTTATTGATGTCTTTATATTAACCAAGGTTAGCTTTTAAAGGAAAATCTAGACTCTGTAATGTAGGACAATACTTTAAAATAACAGTTGCTGTTTAGCCACAAATGTACAAACCTTAATTTCTCCAAGATTACTTGTTCTATGGGATAGAACTTAATAGACCCAATGTAATTAATATTTTTAGAAGCTTTTGTCATTTTAACATATAAATATATCAGTACACTATTATTTCTCCTTAGGGAACAACCTTGAATATTTTTAACTATTTGTGCTACATATATAACCAACTTAGTCACATATAAACATTTTAATATTTGTCTTTTATTTATATATCTTTATATTACTTAATTAGACCCTTTTGTTATTTACTTAGATGTATTATAATTACACTTTATCACATAAAGCCTTCTTACCTGGAAATCTTTTTCATTAAATATATTTTTATATTTAGAACTTTTTAATCATTTTAATCCATTGATCCTTTTTTTGTTTGTACCTTGAAATAACCCTTATAAATTTCTGAATTTAGATAAACTAATCCATTTTAAAAAGATGAAATATTTGTTTTTTATAGTAATTTAATTGAAATACAGTTGAAACCTCATGACCCCTTGTAAGTAGAATTATACCTGTTGGGACTTTGTAATTTATAGTAACATTGTTTTTATAATAACACAAAATAATTTCATTTATTTTTTAGTTTACCAATTTATGGAAACACCAACATTGTTTAAGTATTTTACCTTATAGAATTTAAGGAGTTAAGAGTTTTGATATTATGTTTAATATAATATCATTTAATAGCATTTAATATAAAAGCATTTTAACTTTGTACTAATTAGAGGTCTCTAACAAACACATACATGAATAATTTTTATATGTTTAGATGTAATTTATGTATCTTTTTTTAAAATACAAGATATAAGAAAAGTGTATTGAATAGTATTAGTAATCTTTTTTTTCCTGTTGAAGAAAAATCCTAGAGACAATGGATGTCAGACACTTTACAGACATTAACATTTTAACATCTATTTAACCATCTAGAAACAAAACTGTGCATTAGTAACTTTAAAGACATTTGTACTTTTATCTATTTTCCCAATTTGAATTGAACCTTTTAAATTATATTGATCAAAAGTATTTGGATCCATTTTTTGATTATACCAAATATATATAGATATGGCAATTTATGTAGATGGACAGTACACCTGTGCACCCACACAAAATAAACAGACAAACAAAAGCCTTGTAGCTTATTTTTTAAAAAACCAATTAGATTGAGAGTTAGCCTTTGTAAATTGGCCTTAGAATAAAGCAGAGTATAATCAGAAAAACATATTAACCTAAGCGTATTGGACCAAATTTTGAATTTAACAAATATAGAATTTTAAAAGTTTTCTAATCTTTTTCCTGAGGTGGTCCTGTTTATGAAAGCTGAAAAGAGTTGAGGGAACATACACAAACAAAGAGGGCTAATTTCTTCCTGGAGGAACTTCCCAAAGATGCAACTTTATTGGTCTCCTTGGGAGAGTCCCTCAGTTTGGGGTTCCATTTTAAACTGTTTTTTCTGGTTCCTTGGATAGTGGCCACCAACTTTTAGCCTGACATTGAAAAATCTTTAGACCATTTTTTTTATAGTTTGGAGTTATTTATGCTTACAAATACTGAGAGACAAAAGCCAAATTTTCTAGACAAAATTATTCTTTTTGTTATACAATTTAGGAATAATAATTTTATAAAACACTTTAGTTTTAATCTGTCCTCTATAGGAACTGACATGATTTACCTAGTTGGCCACCTGGCCCAGTTCCTAAATGATGGCAATCTCTAGAATGCCTTATTCTTTTTAAATTTAGCTTTTACTTTTGACAATTTTTTCAGTCCTGTTGGCAGCACTTTACATTTTAATGCAAGCTGTAGTGAGCACAGGTAAAACCATTTTAACCATTTTTTCCCATTAGAAACAAACTGAGGTAGAAATTAACACATAACACAAAGGGAAGAAACAAAAACAAAACAACAGACAAAGTCCTGAAAATTGTTAAGAAACAAGTTAAAGCGGTACAGGTAGAGATCTCTGTAGCACTTCCTTATCTCATGATGTAGGTGGAGCCAAGGAGTCCTGATGAAACAGCGGTTATGAGAACAAGAAAAGGGCCCAAGCACAACACACGGACAGATAAATACAAGACAAACTGCCGGTGAACAGACATTGGACAAATGACAAACAGCAAGAAGATGCTGGAGAAACAACAAACAGCAGAACAGATACAGGACAAGCAACAATTGCTGAAGTCACACAGGGAGACCTCTAATGGGGCAGAGACCACATCTCGTCCTACTCCAAGACAGATGAAGCCTCACAGGGAGGCCTCCAATAGGCCTCAGATACAGACAGATGAGGTCCCACAGGGAGACCTCCAGGGAGACAGTGACAATGTCTTGTCCTGTCCCTGGAAAGGTGTAAGCGACTGTGTCCATTCTGACATTTTCCCCAGAATCATCAACTCACCACAAGTGACAGGCTGACAGGAGGCTTTTCAGAGCATCCTAGGATAAAATGGAGTCATCCTTGGATTGAGGCTGAGGAACATTTCTCAGAGCTCCCCTCTACTCCAGGGCCAAAGTCCAAAGTCCCCTCATTGGAGGCAAATTCAGTGTGAAGGTAGGAAAGAAATGGGTCCTGGGTGAGCCCCCAGATGTTATAGTTAAAGCTTCGTACCAGGGTTTCATAAACTGACTTTCAGATCACTCACGTATATTCAAATCAAGCCTTTATTGAAGCACACTGTTGGTGGTTGACCAGAACATAAAGCTGTTC
Source organism: Marmota marmota marmota (assembly GCF_001458135.2). Lineage (NCBI taxonomy): Eukaryota > Metazoa > Chordata > Mammalia > Rodentia > Sciuridae > Marmota > Marmota marmota. The sequence continues at coordinate 928,218 of NW_026003424.1, forward strand.
CCCTTATCAGCCCTGAACAATTGCAAGGGCACTCCTTATAATCCTACAAACCACAAAATGGATGTTCGGGGGTCTAGCCAATGCAAGCAAGCCAGGTTACAGAAGCAGGAGAGTGCAATAAAGCAGCAGGAAGCCTAACAAATCACAGTTACCCCTGTCACCCCAGTTACACAAACAGAGCCTCCTTACCCTAGTTACATAAACAATGCCCCATTAGGTAGTTCCATGTTCTTAAAGATTTCTATAGCAAAAAGAAAAGAACATCTTGCCCCAGTCATGACCCTTCTCCTTGGCATGGTTGTTTTACAGTATGAAGTCATAAAACAAAATGGGGTCACATTTGCTTCTACTATCACACTACCCTGTCTGCAATGGTATAGGAACTACCCCTGACACCAAGGTAGGAGGGGTCTCCCACCTAGAGGTGCCAGTTCCTACAATCCTGGCTTCAGCAGTATTGGAACTCCCAAGGACACTCAGGTGAAAGGGGTCTCCCTCCTGGAGAAGAGAGTCCACTCTGCCCTGGCTGCAGTGGTATGCAAGCTCCCCCAGTCATGCAGGTGGGAGAGGTCTCCTGCCTGGCGAGGCAAGTCCCCAGTATCCTAGCTGCAGCTGTATAAGAGCTCCACCCCCACACATAGGTGGGAGGGTCTCCAGCCTGAAGTGGCAAGTCCCTTCAACCCTGGCAGCAGGGGTATAAGAGCCCCCTCCTATCACAGGTAGGAGGAGTCTTCTGCCTCGAGGGGTAAGTCCCCTCTACCCTGGCTAAGGTGGTATATAGGAGTTACTCCCATTCCCATGTGGGAGATGTTTCTCATCTGGAGGTGTTTTCACATCCCCCCTCACCAGACACCCATGTGGGAGTTGTCTTCTCCCTGGAGGGGTGATACCCCTCTACCCTGGCTAAGCCTGTATAGGAGTTACCCCCATTCCCGGGTGAGAGGTGTCTCTTGCCTGGAGGTGCGAGTTGCCTCTATCCTGGCTGCTGGGGTATATGAGCTCCACCTGACCCCCTGGTAGGAGGGGTCTTCTGCCTGGAGGGGTGAGTCCCCTGTATCCTGGCTAAGGTGGTATAGGAGTTATTCCCATTCCCAGGTGGGAGATGTTTCTCACCTGGAGGTGTGAGTTGCCTCTAACCTGGCTTCTGAGATATATGAGCTCCACGTGACATCCAGGTGAGAGGGTCCTTACCTGGAGGGGCAAGTCCTCTCTACACAGGCTGCAGAGGTTAAGGAGCTTCCCCTGACACCCAGTTGGGAGGGCTCTCCCAACTAGAAGGGTGACTTCTGTCTACCCTGTCTGAGAGGGTGTACTAGCTCTCCCAGACACCCAGGTGGGATGGGTCTCTCGCCAGGAGTGATGAGTGTTCTCTACCCTTGCTAAGGCGGTATACAAGCACCACACTACACATAGGTGGGAGCGGTCTTCTGCATGGACTGGCGAATACCTTCTACCGTGGTTTTGGCAGTATACCAGCTCTCCGGACACCCAGTTGGGAGGAATATCCCACCTGGAATGGCAAGTCCCTCTAGTTTAGCTCTTGCTGTATAAGAGCTCTCAGTACACCCAGGAGGGAGGGGTCTTCCACCTCAGGGATGTGTTTCATCTACCATGGCTGTGCCAGTATAGGAGCTCCCCTTGACATCCAGGTGAAAGTTTTCTCCCGCCTGTAGGGGCGAGTCCCCTCTACCCTGGCTGCTGCAAAAATCAAGCTCATGCAGACCCCTAGGTGGAAGGGGTCCCATGATTGAAGGGGCGAGTCCCCTCACCCCTGGCTGCGAAGGCATAGGAGCTCAACCAGACACCAAGGTGGGAGGAGTCTCCTGACAGAAAGGGCAAGTCTCCTCTACCCTGGGTGCAGTGGTATAGGAATTCCCCCTGACACCCAGGTGGGAGGGTTCTCCCGCCTAGAGACGAGAGTCCCCTCTTCCCTGGCTGCAGCAGTATAGGAGCTCCATCAGACATACAGGTGCCAGGGGTCTCCTACCTAAAGAGGCGAGTCTCTTCTAACCTGGCTGCAGTGGCGTAGGAGCTCAACCAGACACCAGGTGGGAGGGGTCTCCGGCAAGAAGGGGTGAGTCCTCTCTACCCTGGATATTGCGATGAATGAGCACCCCCCACCATAGCCACATGGGAGGCGTAGCCAATATAGAAGGGCAAGTCCCCTCTATCCTGGTTACTGCAGTATATGAGCTCTGCCTGATACCCTGGTGGGAGGGGACTCCCGCCTGGAAAAACAAGAAGCCTCTACACTGGCTGCTGTAGTATATGAGCTCCCCTGACACCCAGGTCTGAGAAGTCTCCCACCTGGAAGCACAAGTCCCCTCTGCCCTTGCTAAGGTATTATAGAAGCTCCCAGGTACACCCAGGTTTGAGGGGTCTCCTCCCTGGAGAAGCAAGTGCCCACTACCCTGGCTACAGTTCTATATGAGCTCCTCCACCCACACCTGGCAGGGCAAGTCCCCTCTACCCTGGCTGATTCAGTATACTAGCTCCCCCTGAAACCCATGGGGGAGGGGTCTCCCACCTGGAGTGGCAAGTTTCCCCTACACTTTCTGTGGCGGTACAGGAGCTCCCTTGGATACCCAGGTGGAAGGTGTCTCCCGCCTGGAGGGGGCATCCCCCACTCTGGCTGTGGCGGTATAATAGCTCCTCTTGACACAGGTGTGAGGGGTATCCTGCCTGGAAGGGTGAATCCCATATACCCGCCTGTGGCAGGATAATTGTTTCCCTGACAGCCTGGTAGAAAGGGTCTCCCACCTAGAGCAGGGAATCCCCTCTACACTTGCTGTGCAGGTATACAAGCTTCCCCAGACACCCAGTTGGGTGGGGTCTCCCGCCTGAGGGTCAAGTCCTCTCTACCCTGGCTTTGGTGGTATACAAGCTACACAAGACCCCAGCACCCAGGTGGGAGGAGTCTCCCACCTGGAGGGGCGAGACCCCTCTACATTGGCTGGTGCCATATAAGAGCTCACTAGACAGCCACGTGGGAGGTGTCTTCCAACTGGAGAAGCAAGTTCCCTCTACACTGGCTGGGAGGTATAGGAGCTCCCCTAGTCACCCAGGTGAGAGGGATTTCCCGACGGGAGGTTTGAGTTCCCTCTAACCTGGCTGTAGTGATATAGGAGCTCTCCTGACAGCCCGGTGGGAGGAGTCTCTCACCTGGTGGGGCAAGTCCCTACTACCCTGCCTCAGAGGTATAAGAGCCCCCCAGATACCCAGGTGGGTGGGGTCTCCAGCCTGGTGGGGAAAGTGCCCTCTACCCTGGCTGTGTTGGTATATGATCTCCCTGGACACCCAGGTTGGAGGAGTCTTTGCTGGAGAGTCAAGTCCTTCTAACCTGGCTGCAGCAGTATACAAGATCCACACAACACTCATGTGGGAGGGGTCTCCTGCCTGGAGGCAAGAGTCCCCTCTACCATGTTTGGGGTGGCGAACTAGCTCCCTGGACACCCAGTTGGGAGAAGTCTCCTGCCTGGAGGGGTAGTCCCATCTACCCCGCCTGTGGAGGTATAGGAGTTCCCCCAGACACGCAGGTGAAAGGGGTCTCCCACCTGGAGGATGGAGGGGCATGTCCCTGTTACCATAGTTGCAGCTATATAGGAGCCCCCCCCCACAAACCCCATTGTAAGGGGTCTCTCTGGAGGGGCAAGTCCCTGCTACTCTGGTTGTGCCTAGATAGGAGTTCCGCCTGACACCCAGGTGAATGGGGTATACTGAAAGAAAAGTGACCACAACACTCAGAGCAACCAAGAAATCTTTATTGCAGCAGTGCAACAGAGGAGAAAAGAGATAAAGAGGAGAGAGAGAGAGAGAGAGAGAGAGAGAGAGAGAGAGGAGAGAGAAACAGAGAGAGCAAGAGAGAGGGGCCCAGCAGGAGGGAGTTTTTATAGCCCAAATCTAATGAGGTCTCTGGGTCTGAAAGCTGCCTTGTTGGGATAAGGGGTGTTACATATTCAGCCTTGAGGAGGGGGTTGAGGGTTCAAGCGGGGGCTTGGGCATTTGGGCTTGAAGCAATAGTTTATAAAGAACCAGACAGAGGGTTTGAGAGGCCAGGTCATCCTGCAGCTAACTTTGTTTGGTATGCCCTGCAGACAGCTTACTCAGCCTGTCCTACACCTAACATATACCACCTGGAGGAGCAAGTCCCTGCTACCCTGGCTGCAGCTGTACAGGAGCCACCCTCCTGCCAGCTGGCACCCAGGTGGAAGGGATCTCAGTCCCCTCTACATGGGCTGAGGCAGAACTCACGCTAGCCTGGACACCAAGGTGGGAGGGGTGTCTCACCTCCATGAGCCAGTCTACTCTACCCAGGCTACAGAGGTATAAGAGCTTCCACAGATAACCATGTTCTTTTTCATTCACCTAGGTCCAGGTGCTAGCACTTGCCTCTCCATTACTAGGCCTGGCTCCTTTCTTTAGCCCCTGGCTGACTGTCTTGAGGACCCAGTCCCTGTCCCTAGGTTTCAAGCCTTTTACTGGCCCCCTCCTAGGCCTCCCCTCTGATTCTCTCATGCTGTGTTATCCTGGCATTGCCTGGACCCTCCGCTCCCCCTGTTTCTCCTTAGCCTATGCTGCTTGAATGGGTCCTTGCAGCCCAAACACCCACACTTCCGCACATCAGGTATCCCCTCACACTACCCTCTTTGGCCCCTTCTTTGATCAAGGACCCTGGCTTAGGATCAATTCACCTGGGCCAGAGGAGTGGAATTGGATCACTTCTGCATCCTGAATGCTCCCTATGGGAAACACAGGCCTGAAACTCGACTGAGTCTCCTTCACTGCCTGAACCTTGAGGGCTGGCAGATAACATAGACTGGCTATAACCTATCCCTGAGTGATCCCCTCCTTTCCCTCCCCTGCCCTCTAGCCTTGCATGCTGCCCCTACCCCNGATCCCAAAACTTGTCCTGTGTCCTATGCCCATGCCCAAGCCCTGGCCCTTGGCTCTGTTCCCTGGCCTGGCTCCTCGCTTGAGCCTCTGAGGCCCTTCTTGCTCACTGCTTTTCTGGGGATTGTCTGAGGGCCCCTCACTGGTGGGTGCCATTTCCCTGTTCCCCTTGGCTTCCTTATACTGCAGTACCCTAGTGCAGCCCCATCTACCCGGCTCCAGACTTCCATGCTGTCCACTGGCCTGGGCCATCAAACTAGGTCCCTTGCCTGGGCTCCTTGCTGGGGTCCTGAACCCCAACCTACTAATACCCTTCCTTTGGCTCTTTAGGCTGGGCCCTCCTTCTGTCCTCCAGTCCTTTCTGTCTCTGCCATGCCCGCTTTCCTGATCCCCTTCCCAGGATCCTCACCCAGGCCAGGCAAATTGACCTGGGCTGTTGGCTCTGGTGGCTCACTTTTGGGAAAACATATCCCTGCCCCTTGCCTGGGTCCTTTGGCCTCCCTCAGCCAGGGCCCTGCTCCTGACCCCTGACACCTGCAGTGGACCTGGGACTTGAGCCCTTCTCCCACTGTGCCACACACTCCACTTTCTCCCCTCCTGCTTCTCCCCCTCCATGTTCCTTTTCATTAACCTATGCTCATGTTCTAGCACTTAGCTCTCCATAACTGAGCTTGGATTCTTACTTGAGACCCTGGCTACCCTTCCAGAAGACCCTTTCCCTGTCCCTTGGTTTCAGGCCCCTTTTGCCACCCCCTCCTGTGCATCCCCTCTGATCCCCTCATGCTGTGTTATCCTGGAACTGCCCAGACCCTCCACTTTCCCTGCTTCTCCCTAGCCTATGCTGCTTGAATGGATCCTGGCAGCTCGACACTGCCCAACACTTCCATACACCAGGTATCCCCTCACAGTACCCTTTTTGTCCCCTCCTTTTATCCATTTCCCTCTCTGATGATGTACTCACCTGGGGCAGAGGAGCAGAATTGGCTCACCTCTGCATCCTGATTGCTCCCTATGGGAAACACAGCCCTGCCACTCACCTGAGTCCCCTTCACTGCGTGAAACATGAGGCCTGGCAATTAACACGGGACTTGCTCCAACCCAGTTCTGAGCAATCCCCTCTCTTCTCTCCCATGGCCTCTGGCCTTTCATGCTGCCCATACCACAACCCAGAACTCCTTATCCATAAACCTTTGTGCTATATTTCCCCAGGTATGGGTGTTCATCAGAGCCCCTGACTGCATTCCATGTCCCTTGGCATAGCATGGAGTCTCTACGTGTTGGGCCCCCTAGCTTGGGCCCTCCAGTGTGCCCCCCTAGGTGTCCATCTGTGTCCTGGTCTTCCCAGAGACCCTACTTCCCTTCCCTCACACTTTTTCCTGGCTATCGCAGGTCTCCTGCTACTTGGGTCCCTCATCAACATAGGTAGGGTGGGTCCCTTGCCTGGGAGCCTGGCTTGGATCCTGGCTCTGGACTCATTGCACCCAGCTCGACTACCCTAGCCTGCGCTCCCATCACCCTCCTCCTGGCCCCCTTCCCTGTCTGGCCTCCTTTGCCAGGTCCCTGGCCCTGTATTGAAATCTGAGCCAGGTCTCCTTATGGGAAACAGAGCCCTGCCCCTCACCTTTTCCCCTTGCTCTCCCTTGGTGCTTGGTCCTGCAACATGAACTCTGAAACCTGGAGGTAGGCCTGGGCATGGAACCTGACTGCCCCCTGCTTGAGCCTGTGCCTTACCTCCCAAATCTTGTCCACTGTCCTGAGACCCCTGCCCTAGGCCTTACCTTTGGCTCTCCCTTCCCTTGCCTGGCTCCTCACTTGAGCCTCTGGTGGCCGTTCTTCCTCTGTGATTTTCTGGGCTTTATCTGAGGTCCCCTCACTGGTGCTGCTTCCCTGCTCCCCTTTGCTTCCCTGTACTGCAGTACCCTAGTGCAGCCCCGCCTTCCTGGCCCTGCGTTCCCTGTTCTCCCCTAGCCTGGGCCATCCTCTAGGTCCCTTGCCTGGGCTCCGCACTTGGTTGCTGGCCCCTACCCCACTCACACCAGTCCTGTGGTCCTTCAGGCTGTGCCCTTATTTGGCCCTCCTGTTCATTCTGTCTCTGCAATGCCCACTTTTCTTATCCCCTTCCCAGGATGCTCACCCAGGCCAGGCAACCTGACGTGACCTCTTGGCCCTGTTGGACCCCTTTGGGAAAACATAGCCCTGACCCTTTTATGGGCCCTTTGGCCACCCTTGGCCTGGGCCCTGCTCCTGACCCCTGACACTCTGCAGTGGACTTGAGCCTTTAGCCCTCCTCCACATGTGCCACCCACTCCACTTTCTCCCCTCCTGATGCTCCCCATCCATGTTTCTTTTCATTCACCAAAGCCCTTTTTTCTCTCCATTACTGTGCCCAGCTCATTGCTTGAACCCCTGCCCACCCTTCTTGAGACCCTGTCCCTGTCCCTTGGTTTCAGGCCCTTTTTGCAAGCCCCTCCTGTTCCTCCCCTCTGATCCCCTCATATTGTGGTTCCTGGCCCTGCCCAAACCATCCGCTACCCCTGCTTCTTTCTAGGCTGGGCTCCTCAAATGGGTCCTGGATGACAACTGACCACAACTCCATCTTCCACACGCAAGGTATCCTCTCATAGTGCCCTCTTTCCCCCCTCATTTTCTCCAGGTTCATCTCTAAGGATCTACTCACCTGGGATAGAAGAGTGGAATTGGCTGGCCTCTGCTCCCTGAATGTTCCCTACGGGAAAAACTGCCCTGACCTCCGCTACATCTCTTCACTGCCTGAGACTTGTGGCCTGACAGTTAATATGCAACTTGCTCCAACCCAGCCCTGAAAGATCCCCTCCCTTCCTACCTTGCTCTCTGGCCTTGCATGCTGCCCCTACCCCAATCCAGCCTTCCCTAACCCAGACCCTTGGCACTCCTGTCCGCAGGCTTATGCGCTCCCTTGAGCCTCTGACCACTTTCCTCATATCCCTTCGCATTGCGTGGAATATCTTCCTGTAGGGTCTGAACTGGGGGCCCCATGGTTGGGCCCGCCAGCGGGCTCCCCTAGGTTCCCTCGAGCTTCCCTGTTTTTGATGGTCCCTCGTGCAGCTCCTCCTGTGCATTCTCTTGTGAATTCCCCTGGTGATCATGAGTATCCTGCTCCTTGGGTCCCTTGTCCTAGGTTGGTCGGGTGGGTCCTTTGCCTGGGAACCTGGTATGGGTCCTGGATCTTGGCCCCCCACCCTCCAACCTAGTCCCCCTGTGTGCCCTCCTATTGCCCTCCTCCTGCCTGCCTTCACTTGCGAGGCCTCATCTGTCAGGTCCCTGTCCCTGGATTCTCATCTAATCTAGAGCTCCCTATGGGTAACTGAGTCCTGCTCCTTGCCTTGGCCTCTTGCTCTGGGTCTTTGGTCCTGCACCAGGAAACCTGACCCCTGGCAGTCGCCCTTGACCAGGAGCCTCCCTGCCCCCTTCAGGATCCCCTGCCATCCCTCCAAAGTCTTATCCACTGTCCTTAGCCCCCTGCCCAAGCTCTGGCCCTTGGATCTCCATTCCCTGGCCTACCTCCTCCCTTGAGCCTCTGGGGGCCTTCTTGCCCCATGCTTCCCTGGGATTGGAGTGCGGGCCTCGCTGGGGCCAGTACCCTACTCACCTTGGCTTTCCTGAACCTCAGAATCCTACTATCACCTGCCAGCCCAGCCTCGCCTTTCACTGCCCTTTTCTGGACTGGGTCTTCCTGTTGGTCCCTAGCCTGGGCTCCTTTCTGGAGTCCTGGCCTGCATCCCATCAACACCCTTCCTCTGGCCTTTCATGCTGTACCCTTCTTCATCCTTCCTGTTGTCCCTTTCCCTGATGGGCCCTTTTTCAAGATCCATTTCCCAGGATGCTCACCATGTCCAGGGGACTGGAACTGGGTGTTTGGTCCTGTGGGCTCCCTTTGGGAAAATGTAGCTCTGCCCCTTGCTTGGTCTTTGGACTCTCTCTGGCCAGGCCCAGCTCCTCAATCCTGACACCAAGCAGTGAACCCAGGCCTTGAGCCCTCCATTCAGAGTACCACTCACTACCCTTGTTCTCCTTTCTCCCCTCCCAAGCCCTCTCTCTTTTCATAGGACCCAGGACCGGGGCCTGGCACTTGGCTCCCAATTCTTGGGCCTGGCTACTTGTGGGAGCCCCCAGTCACCCTTCTTGAGAACCCTTTCCCTGTTCCTTGATTTCAGTTCCCTAGCTTGGCCCCCCTCCTCTTCCTCCCCTGTGTTCCCCTTGTACTGTAGTATTTTGTCATTGCCAGGACCCTGCCCTCCAACTGCTTTTCCCTAGTCTGGTCTCCAATGGTTGCTGGCTCCCCAGCGACATGCCCCAAATCCCAAACAAAAGGTATCCTGCACATTGCTTCCCCCCCTTTGGTCCTGGTCTCTCTGTGAGAATCTACCCACCTGGGGAAGAGGAGTGAAATTGGCTGGCCTCTGGGCCCTGAAGTATTTCTATGGGCAACACAGCTCAATCCCTCATCTGGGCCCCCTTTGCTGTCCAAACTTAACAACTGGCAGTGGACTTGGGCCTAGTGATGACCTTGCCCTGGGAGATCCCCTCCATTCCCTCTCCTGCCCTTTAGCTTTGCAAGCTGCACCTAAGCCAACCCAGCCCTTCCTCACCCAGACCCTTTGCCCTACAGTCCCCTGGGCTGGCTGTCAGCCTGAGCTCCTTAATCCATTACTTGGGTTGCATTCCTTTCTGTGGTGTGTCTTGCTATCATCTCTGACCTGGGCACTCCTTGATTTGGCCCCCAAGCTCACTCCCCTGTGTGCCCTAGATACAGCCCTCTGTCTCCTCATTATAGTGCCGATCCTACCTGTACTTTCCCAACCACCTTTTCCTGGAGCAGGGGCCTCCTGCTAATTGGGTCCCCAGTACATTTTGTTGGGTTCAGTCCCTTACCTGGGCTCCTTGATTGGGTCCTGGCACTTGCCCCTCTCTACACCCACTGCAACCCCCCACTATGCCATCACATTGCACTCCTCCTGCTCCCTGTCCCTTGCCAGGCCCTTTGATCTGGTCCCTGACCATTGATCCTCATCTTATACAGGGAGCCTTATGAGAAACAGAAACCTGGCCCTTGACTGGGCTACTTCCTTTCCCTAGGCCCTTGGGACAGCACCAAGAACCCTAACACCTGGAAATGGCACTGGGGCTCGATCCTACCTCCCCCTGCTTGATCCCCTGCCTTCCTTCCCTAGCCCTGTCCACTGTCCTGAGCCCCCTGCTCCAGTGCTGGCCCTTGGCTCTCCATTCCTGGACTGGCTCCTCTCTTGAGCCTCTGGGTGTCCTTTTTGCTCCGTGCTTCTCTGGGCTTGAACTCTGGGCCTCACTGGGGCCTCTTCCCCACTTCCCTTGTCTTCCCTGCATCTCAGAACCCAAGTTCAGTTCCTGCCTGCCAAGCCCCATCCTTCCCTGCTCTCCCTTAGCATGGGCCCTCCTCTAGGTCACTAGCCTGGGTTTCTTTCTGTGGTCCTGACCCACAACCCATGAACCCCCTTCTTCCAGCACTTCACGCTGTGCACTCCTATGGCCATCCTGTTGTCCTTGTCCTTGGTGGGATCCTTTTCCAGATCTCTTTCCCAGGATGCTCAACAAAGCCAGGGGATGGAACTGGGATGTTTGGCCCTGCAGTCTTCCTTGGGGAAAATGTAGCAATGCCCCTTGCCTGGGGGCTTTGGCCTCCTTCATCCTGTGTCCTGCTCTTCAATCGTGACACTGTGCAGTGAATCTGGGCCATGAGCCCTCCTCCCTCTGCACCACCCATTTCTCTTATTCCCCTTTCTCCACATATGACGTGACAGCAAGGGTAGATGTGACTTGCCCCTCCAGGTGGGAGACCCTACCCACCTGGGTTTCGGGGGGAGCTCATATACTACCACAGCAAGGGGAGTGGGGATTCGCACCTTCAGTCCCCTCTACCCTGGCTAACATGGTATACAAGCTCCCTGCAACACCCAGGTTGGAGGGGTCTCCTTCCAGGAGGGGCTAGTCCTCTCTACCCTGGCTAGAGCTGTATAGAGCCCTCACACTGGACACCTAGGTGGGAGGGGTTTTCCACCTAGAGGGGCAGTTCTCCTCTACCATGTGTGCTTTGCTATAAGAGCTCTCCCTGGACCCTGGAGGGAAGGGTCTCCTTCATGGAGGGATTAGTCTTCTCTACCCTGGCTAAGGTGGTATACAAGCTACCCGTGACACCCAGGTGGGAGGGGTTTCCTGTTTGGAGGGGGGAGTCCCCACTACCCTGGCATCAGTGATATAAGAGCTTCCCCACCCTGACACCCTGATGGGAAGGGTCTCCAGACTGGAGGGGCGAGTTCCCTCTACCCTGGCTGTGGGTGTATACTAGCACCTTCCAACACCCAGGTGGGAAGTGTCACCAGCTTGGAGGGTGAGTCCCTGTTCCCTGGCTGCAGCTGGATAAGAGCTCCAGTTAACACCCAAGTGGGATGAATCTCCCCACTGGAGTGGCATATAACTTATACACTGACTTTGACAGTATAGGATCTCCAAATGACACCCTGGTGGGAGGGGTCTTCTGCCTTGATTGGCGAGTCCTCTCGACCCTGGCTAAGGTAGTATACAAGCTCCCCACAACACTCAGGTGAAAGGGGTTTCCTTTCTGGAGGCTGAGTCCCCACTACCCTGGCTGTAGTGATATAAGAGATCCCCCTCACACACACAGTTGGAAGGGTTCTCCTGCCTGGTTTGGCAAGTCCCCATTTCCCTGCCTCTGCGGTATATGAGCTCCCCTAACAACCAGATTTTAGGGGTCTCCAGCCTAGTGGGGCAAGTCCTTTCTTTCCTGGCTTCAGCAGTATTTGAGCTCGCCCCCCATAGCAAGATGGGAGGGGTCTCCTTCCACCCTGGCTAATGCATTATACAAGCTCCTGGACACCCAGGAGGGAGGAATCTCCCTCCTGGAGGTGAGAATTCATCTCTACACTGGCTAAGGAGGTCTACAAGGTCCCTGTGACACACAGGTGGGAGTGGCCTCTGGACTGAAGGGGCAATTCCTCTTTTCCCTGGCTGAAGTTGTATACTACCTTTCCCTGAAAGCCAGGTGGGAGGCAGTCTCCCACCTGGAGGCATTAGTTCCCTCTACACTGGCTGTGGTAAAGGAGTAAAGTAAAGGAGCTCCCCTTGACACCCAGGTGGGAGGGTCTCTGGCCTAGGAGGGGGCAAGTTCCCTCTACCCTGGATGCGGACATTTAAGAGAACCCCCAATTGACACATGGATGGGAGGAGTCTCCCGTCTGGAGGGGCAAGTCCTCTCTACCCTGGCTGCAGCAGTATGAGAGCTCCCCCTGGAAAACTAGTGAGATGTGTTTCCCACCTGGAGGAGCGAGTCCCCTATACCATGGCTGTGGTGGTATAGGAGCTTCCCTGACAACCAATTGGGAGAAGTCTCCCACCAGGAGGCTAGAATCCGCTCTACCCTGCTGCAGCAGTATTGGAGCTCCTCAGGACATCCAGGTGGGAGGGGTCTCCTGCCTTGAGGGTCGAGTCCCCTCTCCCCTCCTTGGGGTGGTATATGAGCTCCCTCCATCACCCAGGTGGGAGGGGTCTCTGCCTGGAGCGACGAGTCCCTGGTATCCTGGCTGCTGTGGTATATGAGCCGCCTCCATACCAGGTGGGAGGGGTCTCCCCACTGGAGGGGCGATTCAACTCTAACCTGCCTGCAGTGGTATATGAGCTCCCCCCGACACCCACTTGTGAGGGGTGTCCCGCCTGAGAGGCAGGTCCCCTCTATCCTGGATTAGGGGGTGTTAGAGATACCCCTAGACACCCATGTCAGAAGGGTCTTCCTCATGGAAGGTTGAGTCCCTTCTACCCTGCCATGGGCGGGATACTAGCCCCCCAGCCTACACCTAGGTGGGAGAGGTCTCCCGTTTCGAGGGGTGAATCCACTCTACCCTGGCTGTGGCAGTAAAGGAGATCACCTGGGAGGGAGGGGTGTCCCAGCTGGAGGGGAGAGTCCCCTCTACCCTGGATGCTGTTGTATACATTCTCTCCCAGACACTTAGGTGGGAGGGGACTTTCACCTGGAGGGGCAAGTCACCTCTACCCTGGCTAAGGTGCTATGCAAGACCCCCTGCCCCCTACACTCACGTGAGAGGGGTCTCCCTCTTGTGTCATGAGTCCCTTCTACTCCGGCTGGTGTTCTATAAGACCTCCAGAAAAACCCAGATTGGAAGGGTCTTCCATGCAAAGAGATGAACACCTCTACCCTGGATGTGGCAGTATATGAACTCCCCTGACACCCAGGAGGGAGGGGTCTCCCTCCTGTAGGGGCGAGTCCTCTGGACCCTGACTGTGGAGTTATTTGAGTTCCCCCTAACACTCAGATGGGATGGGTCACCCGAATATAGGGGCGAGTCCCCTCTACCCTGGCTGCAGAGATAAAGGAGCTCTGCTGGACACCCAGGTGGGAGGGGTCTCCTGCAATTCCCCACTCTCCTGACTGTAACAGTATATGACCTTCCCCTGACACCCAGGTGGGAGGGGGCACCCTCTTGGAGGGGCGATTCCCCTCTACCATGGCTGCAACAGTATACAAGATACCTTGTATACCCAGGTGGGTGGTGTGGGTGGTGTCTCCCTCCTGGAGTGGCACGTCCCTCTACCCTGCCTGAGGTGGCATATGAGCTCCCCTGACAACCAGGTGTGAGGGGTCTCCCGCCTAGTGGGGCGATTCCCCGCTATCCTGGCTCCAGTGGTACAGGAGCTCCTCCTTCAATACCCAGATGGGAGGGTCTCCTACCTGGAAAGAAGAGTCCCCTCCACCCAAATACAAGCTCCTCCAAAACACAGGTGTGAGGGTTCACCCGACTGGAGGTGAAAGTCCCCTCTTCCCTGGCTTCAAAGGAACAAAAGCTACCCCGTGACACCCAGGTGGGATGGGTCTCCCATTTGGAGGGACTAGTCTCCTTTTCTTTGGCTAGTGCCTTATAAGAGTTCTCAGGACAACCAGGTGTGTGTGTGGGGGGGTTCTCCCGCTTGCAGGGGTGATGATACCCTGGATACCAAGGATGATACCCTGCTACGCCAGGATACCAGCTCTCCCCAACACCCAGGTGAAAGTGTTCTCCCGCCTGGAGGGGCCAATCCCGGCTACCTGGCTGAAGTTGTATAGGAGCCCCCCACACACACACACACAAGTGGGAGGGGTCTCCCGCCTGGAGGGGTGAGTCCCCTATACCCTGGCTAAGGTCGAATAGAAGCTCGCCCTGACAGCAATGTGGGAGGGGTCTCTGGCCTGGAGGAGCAAGTCCCCTCTACCCTGGCTGTAGAGGTATAAGAGCTCCCTCTGACAGCCTGGTGGGAGGGACCTCTCACCTGGAGGGACGAGTCTCCTCTACTAAGGTTGTGGTGGTAATCAAGCTCCCCTGACACCCAGGTGAGAGAGTTCTTTCACCTCGTGCGGGGATTCTGATCTACCTTGGAAGCAGCGGTATAGGAGCTCCCCCTGACACTTAGGTGGAAGGGGTCTCCCTCCTGGAGGGGTGTCTCCTCTACCCTGGCTGCGGTGGTAATTGAGCTCCCCCAACACTCAGATGAGACGGGTCTCTCACCTGGAGGTGCGAGTCTGCTCTACCATTGCTGCAGCAGAATACATGCTCTCCCAGACACCAATATTGGAGGGGTCCCCAGCCTAGAGGGTCGAGTCCCTTCTAACCTGGCTAAGTTGGTATACATGCTCTCCACAACACCCAGCTGGAAGGGGTCTCCTGCATGGAGAGGTGAGTCCCCATTACCCTGGCTGCAGTGGAATAGGAGCCCCCACACAAACCCAGGTGTGAGGGGTCTCCCACCTGGAGGGGCGAGTCCCCTCTACCTTAGCTATGGTGGTGTAGGCGCCCCCTTGGAAACCCAGGTGGGAGGGGACTATCACCCAGAGAGGTGAGTCCCCTCTACCCTGGCTGATGAGCTATATGAGCTCCCCCTGAAACCTGCTTGTAGGGGTCTCCCACCTGGTGGGACAAGTACCCTCTACCCTCATTTTGGTGGTATTAGAGATCCCACCAACAACCAGGTGGGTGGCCTCTGCCGCCTGGAGGGGTGATTCCCCTCTACCCTGGCTAAGGTTGTATATAAGCTCCTAGGACACCCAGGTGGTAAAGTGTCTTGCCTGGATGGGAGTGTCTCCACTATCCTAGATGCATCAGTATAGATACTTCCCCCACATCCCAGTTAGAGGTGTCTCTTGACTAGAGGGTTGAGTCCCCTCTATCCTGGCTGCAGCAGTATTGGAGCTTCCCCTGACACCCAGGTGGGAAGTGTCTCCCGTCTATTGGGGTGAGTTTCCTTTATCCTGGCTGCAGAGGTATTCAAGCTCTCCTTGTCAACCAGGTGGGCAGGGTCTCCCAACTGGAGGGGCGAGTCTCTGCTACCATGGCTGCAGTGGTATATGAGCCCCCCACGTACACACCCATGTTGGAGGGGTCTCCTGCCTGGAGGAACGAGTTGCCTCTACAATGGCTGTTAGGGTATAAATTCCCTCTAGACTACTCCTATTGGAGGGGCGAGTCCACTCTACCTTGGCTGTAGTGCTATAGGAGCTCCACCGGACACCCACGTGGGAGGGGTCTTCCACCTCGAGGGATGAGTCCGCTCTACCCTAGCTGCAGCATTATACAAGCTCCCCCAAAAACCCATGTGGGAGGGGTCTCCCTCCTAGAGTGGTGAGTCCCCTCTACCCTGGCTGCGGCAGTGTATGAGCTCCCCCAGACACCCAGGTGGGAGGGTCTTCTGCATGGAGGGTCAAGTCCTCACTATTTTGGCTGAGGTGGTATAGAAGCAACACCAGCACTCACGTTAGGGGTGTCTCTTGACTGGAGGAACAAGTCCCTTCTACCCTGGCTGCAGAGGCATTAGAGCTTCCCCCAACACCCAGGTGGGAGGGGTCTCCCGCCAGGAGCATTTCCCATCTCCCCTGGCTGCAGCAGTATATGAAGTCCACCAACAACCAAGTGGGGAGCCTCCATCCTGGTTAGAGTCCCCTCTATACTGGCTGCGGCATTATAAAAGCTCCCCCAGGCATCCAGGTAAGAGGGGTCTCCGGCATGGAGGGGCGAGTCCCTTGTACCCTGGGTAAGGCGGTATACAAGCTCCCCTGGAAACCCAGGTTGGAGGGTCTCCCACCTGGAAGCAGGAAAGTCCACTCTATGTTGTCCGGTGCCATATAAGAGCTCCCAGAATACCCAGGTGGGAGAAGTCTCCCACCTGCAGGGGCGAGTCCCCTCTTCCCTGGCTGCAGCAGTATAAGAGCTCCCCCTGAAACCCAGGTGGGAGGGGTCTCCCACCTGGAGAGGTAAGTACCCTCTACCCTGGCTAAGGCACAATAAAATCTCACCCTGACACCAAAATGGGAAGTGTATCTTGCCTGGAGGAGCGTGTCCACTCTACCCTGGCTACAGCAGTATATGAGTTTCCTCTGACACCCAGGTGCCACCTGACACCCATGTGGGAGGGGTCTTCCTCCTGGAAGGGCGAGTTGGTTCTACCCTGGCTGTCGGTGTATAGAATTTCCTCCAGACATCCAGGTGCAAGGGGTCTGCTGCCTAGAGGGGCGAGTCCCTTCTATCCTGGCTGCATTGGTGTAGGAGTTTCCCCAAACACCCGGGAGGGAGGGGTCTCTGGAAAGGAGGGGTGAGTCCCCTCTACCCTGGATATGGTGGTATAGGAGCCCCCCACGCCATACCTATGTGGGGCGGGGTCTCCAATATAGACCGGAGTGTCCCCTCTACCCTGGCAGCTGCAATATATGAGCTCCCTGACACACTGGTGGGAGTGGTCTCCCGCCTGGAGGGGCAAGAACCCTCTACATTGGCTGCTGTAGTATATAAGCTCCCCTTACACCCAGGTGGGAGGAGCCTCCCACCTGGATGGGCCAGTCCCCTCTACCCTGGCTAAGGTGTTATACAAGCTCCCAGCTAAATCCAGGTGGGAGGGGTCTCCTCCCTCGAGAAGCAAGTCCCCACTATCCTGGCTATAGTAGTATATGAGCTTCTCCAACCACATCCATGTGGGCGGGGCCTCCCCCCTGGAGAGGCGAGTCTCTTCTACCCTGGCTGATGCAGTATACTAGCTCCCCCTGACACCCAGGTGGAAGGGTTCTCCAGCCTAGAGTGGTGAATTTTCCCCACCCATCCTGTGGCGGTATAGGAGCTCCCCTGGTCACCAGGTGGAAGGGGTCTCCGCCCTGTAGGAGCGCATCCCCTCTACTCTGGTTGAGCGGTATAAGAGCTCCATCTGACATCCAGGTCAGAGGGGTATCCTGCCTGGAAGGTCGAATTCCCTCTACCTGGGCTGTGGCATGATAAGAATTCCCCCTGACACCCTGGAAAGAAGGGTCTCCCACCTAGAGCAGGGAATCTCCTCTACCCTAGCTGTGCAGGTTCACAAGCTTCCCCAGACACCCAGTTGGGTGGGGTTTCCCGCCTAGAGGGGTGAGTCTCTTCTATCCTGGCTTTGGTGGTATGCAAGCTATACAAGACCCAAGCACCCAGATGGGAGGGATCTCCCACCTGGAGGGGCAAGTCCTCTCTATTTTGGCTGGTGCCATATAAGAGCTCCCAGGACAGCCACGTGGGAGGCGTCTCCTAACTAAAGGAGAATGTCCCCTCTACCCTGGCTGGGAGGTATAGGAGCACCCCCAGTCACCCAGATATTAGAGGTTTCCTGACCGGAAGTTCGAGTCACCTCTAACCTGGCTGCAGTAGTATAGGAACTCCCCTGACACCCAGATAGGAGGATTCTCTCGCCTGTGGGGGCAAGTAGCTGCTACACTGACTCAGTATAAGAGCCCCCCCCCACATACACAGGTAGGAGGGGTCTCCAGCCTGGTGGGGCAAATGCCTTCTACCCTGGCTGCGGTGGTATATGGGCTCCCCTCGACAACCAGATTGGAGGAGTCTTTGCCTGAAGAGGCAAGTCCCCTCTAACCAGCAGTATACAACATCCCCACAACCTCTTGTGGGAAGGGTGTCCTGCCTGCAGGTGCGAGTCTCCTCTACCCTGCTTGGGGCTGTGTACAAGCTCCCCTGATACCCAGTTGGGAGGCGTCTCCTGCCTGGAAGGGGAATCCTTTCCACCCTCCCTGTGGAGGTATATGAGTTCCCCAATACACCCAGGTGAAAAGGGTCTGATGCCTGGAGAGGAGAGTCCCTGTTACCCTGGCTGCAGCTCTATAGGAGCCCCCCATACAAACCCATGTATGAGGGTCTCTTTCCTGGAGGGGAGTTTCCCTGCTACTCTGGCTGCACCTAGATATGAGATCCCCCTGACACCCAGATGAAAGAGGTACCCTGCCTGGAGGGGCAAGTACCCTGGCTTCAGCTATACATGAGCCCCACACTCCAGGGGCTCTAGCAAGGAGCTGGGCCCAGTAATGGTGAGCCAAGTGCTGGAACCTTGGCCTGGGTGAATGAAAAAGCACATGCTTTTCTGTGGGAGCTCTTATACCTCGGCAGCCTGTTTAGAACGGACTGGTACCTCCCTGTGAGAGACCCCTTCCACCTTGGTGTCCAGGCTAGCTTGTATTCTGCCTCAGTCCATGTAGAGGGCAGTCACATCTACAGTCATGAGATCCCTTTCTTCCTGTCTCTGCCACACCCGCTTTCCTGATCCCCTTCCCATGATGTTCACCTGGTCCAGGGACTCGATCAGGCCTCTTGGCCCTGGTGGCTGCCTTTGGAAAAACAGCCCTGCCCCTGGCCTGGGTCCTTTTGCCTCCCTCAGCCTGGGCACTGCTCTGGAACCCTGACACCCTGCAGTGGACCCAGGCCTTGATCTCTTCACACCTGTGCCAGCCACTCCCCTTTCTCCCCTCCCACCCCTCTCTATCCATGTTTCTTTTTATTCACCCAGGCCCAGGTGCTAGCACTTGGCTCTCCATTACTGGGCCCAATTCCTTGCTTGAGCCCCTGGCCACCCTTCTCAAGGACCCTGTCCCTGTCCCTTGGTTGTAGGCCCCTTTTTCCAGCCCCCTCCTGTGTCTCCCCACCATTCCCCTCATTCTGTGTTTTCCTGGCACTGCTCAGAGCGTTCGCTACCCCTGCTTCACTCTAGCCTAGGCTCCTCAAATGGGTCCTGCAGTCCACTGACCCCCAATCTCTGCACACCAGGTATCCCCATACAGTACCCTCTTTTGCACCTCATTGGTCCAGGTCCCTCTCTGAGGATATACTCACCTGGGGCAGAGGAGCGGATTTGGCTACTCTCTGCACCCTGAATGCTCCCTATGGGAAAACAGTCCTGCCAGTCATCTGATTCCCCTTCAACACCTTTACCTTGAGGCCTGGCTGTTAACATGGGACTTGCTCCAACCCAGCCCTGAGCGATCTCCTCCATTCATTCCTCTACCCTCTGGCCTTGCATGTGCCCCTTCCCCAACCCAGCCCTCTCTAACCCACACCCATTGTGCTCCAGTCTCTGGGCCTGGGTGATTGACTAGGCCCCTGACCATGTTTCTCATGTTCCTTGACATAGCACAGAGTCTCCTCATGTTGAGTACGACCTGTGATCCCCTTACTTGGGCCCCCCAGGTTGCTCACTTCGTGCCTCTTGTGCTTCCCACTGTCTCTCATCCTCATGG
Organism: Marmota marmota marmota; assembly: GCF_001458135.2. Classification (NCBI taxonomy): domain Eukaryota; kingdom Metazoa; phylum Chordata; class Mammalia; order Rodentia; family Sciuridae; genus Marmota; species Marmota marmota. Next base: position 947,716 of record NW_026003424.1, read on the forward strand.
AGCCCCTACCTCACTTCTCATTGTGCTTTTTCCTGGTACTTGTAGGTCTCCTGCCACTTGGGTCTCTCATCACAATTGCTTGGGTGGGTCCCTTGCATGGGGGCCTGTCTTGGGTCATGAATCTCACCCTAGAGTGCACCCACTATGACCCCCCACCATGGCCTTTTATACCTCTCCTCCTTGCACCCTTCCCTTTTCTGCCCCCCCCACCAGGTCCATGGCCCTGAATTTAAATAAGAAACAGGGCACCTTATGTGAAACAGAGCTCTTCCCCTTCCCTGGGCCCCTTGCTCTCCTTGGATTCCTGGTTCTACACCAGGATCCCTGACACCCGGAGGTGGCCCTGGGCCTGGGGCCTGACTGCACACTGCTGGATCCTCTGCCTTCCCTCCCAAATATTGTCCAGTATCCTGAGTACCTGCTCAAGTCCTGGCCTTTAGCTCTCTGTTCCCAGGCCTGGCTCCTTGCTTGAGCCTCCAGTGGCCCTTCTTGCTCACTGCTTTTCTTGGCATTGTATGAGGGCCCCTTGATGTGGCCGCTTCCCTTCTCCACTTGGCTTTCATGTACCTCAGTCCCCTAGTGCAGCCCTGCCTTCTCTACCTGGTGTTCACTGCTCTCCCCCAGCCAGGGCCCTCCTCTATGTCCCTTCTGAAAGGCCAAGGTTCGTCGTCGGAGATTAAAATGCACACACACAGACAGCAGTGACATAGGTGAAGCACTTTACTGCAAGCTGGTTCTAGCTTATATAGAAAGTAAGAGTCAGTTATCTTAAACAAGGAAGCTCCCTGGGCCAATCATAGTAAAGGTCAGGTCATCACCTAAGGTGCACGCACGTCCGCCCTGCATAAGATTCATGGGGGGTACAAACTGTCCACGATTATGGAAGATGGGAGGGCCAATTAGAAGGTTTCAAAACAACTTGTTGTCCGCCCACTGGCAACTTGCCCGCCACCATGTTTCATTAGGGGCTCCTTATCTGAAAGTCCCAGGGAGTTCTAGCCGCCCAGTGGCAATTTGCCCACCACCATGTTTGAAAGGCCCGGGGAGTTCTCAGGGAGACTCCCAACATTCCCCCTTTTTTTGTTATCATATGGAAAAGGTTGTTGATTAATTCTGGCTACTTCCTGCTGAGTGGGAGCGTCACCGGGGAAGGGTTTTGAAGCAGGGAAGTTAGGAGTCCCCCACAAGAGAGCTGCAAAGATTGGTAAAAGGTCAGATGTGACATCACAAAACGTTCCCTGTAGACAAAGGTCAATTATCACTTCAGTCCAGTTGGTATAAGTCTCTACGGTGGGTACAAGCCAGGCATCATCAGATATCACTCTTAAGAAGGTATACCAGAAATCTTTGAAGGGTTTTTCAGCATTGTGAGGGATGTTCTCTGTAGAAGGTAGGTGATTCATCTGTGGCCAGAAGCTGATAATTTCTAAGTAGAAACTGGTTAAAAGTTTGGTTACAGATTTTACCTACTTGAGTTTGAATAAACTTTATAATACATGGTAAAAATAGACACATTAAAAAGATTACACATAGTGGTCCAAGGATAGGCCATACTCATGCCAGAAGGGGAGTGGACACTAAGGATGAGAAAAGGTTTTGACTTGTTGGGGTACTTAAGGTGGCTGCCAGGTCAGTGAGCTTAACAACATTGTCTTCTATAAGACCTGATTCATTTATATAATAACAGCATTCTTCCCTAAGGAAAAGAAAGGTTCCACTCTTTTTGGCAGTGAGTAAATCTAGGGCCCTGCGATTCTGAAGGGTGACTTGTGCCAATGAGGTGACCTGTTTTTGTAAGGATGTTAGAGATTCTGCTGTGGAAGTATGGTGCTCCTTCAAGTCCTTGACAGCCCATAGGGAATGACCTAAGGTTCTTCCCAATAAATCTGTGCTTGCCACTGAGGCCATTAATGAAATGCCTATCACTAGCAGAAGGAATGCAGCCCATTTTCCATGTTTTAGAGGGTTAAGGATGGATTTTACTTCAGAGTTGCTATAGATAGTGATTTGTGGAACTATGGTGGCTAATAAACATAGGCTAGACATGTTGGAGACTATAATGGCCATGAAAGTGCCATTGCACCAGAAGAAGAGACCTGGAGGGGAATAAGTGGTGTGGTTGATGGTTAGGTTACAGTGGCAAAAACCTGCCAGAAGGGAATTGGGAGTTGTGGATCCCAGAAGGTAAACCCGAGGAATTATGGTGTGCTTATTTTCCTTGGGTTCCCATAAAGGAACATTCTGCAGGGGTTTAATAGGATCCTTTTTGTAGGATGAGTTGGGCAGGCTGGAAACATCTGCACTGGAAATTTTTACTGGAACTGTGGCAAATAAGGGCCATGCTAGGGAAGCACACAGAAAGAAATTTGCTGGACTTGCATCGGGGAAAGTTTGGTTTAGGTAGGACAATGTATAAGTGATGATCCATAACCAGGTATAGATTGGTGAAGCCTGAGAGTCAGAAGTGTGTTGGCTTTCTAGGGATGAGAGCAGCCGTTTTTCTGCTTGTTGAGACAAGAGAGACTGGGGGCCCTATAGAAACATATTCCTGGGTAATAGATAAGGAACCACAGGGAGTGGAGGCATACCCACCGCAATAAATGGAAGCTTTTATTCCTGCTGCCCAGAATGGGTTCCCAGGGTCTGGGATGGTCAGCTTGTATTGGTGGGAGGTAGACGCAAGTTTAAAGCTTCCTACATTTAATTGCCCTGAATATGCATCATGAATTCTACATGACCAATAGGTGCAGCCTCTGTAGGTTTCCGGCCACTGTTTGCAGTAATCCTTATTTTGGTCATACAAAAAAATAAATAAATAAATAAATAAGTAATGGCGGCTGGCTTGCTTAATGAGCTCAGAGGAAGAGGAAGAGAGTACAATATAGATGGCTGAGGAGCACCCTGTTAGGAGACAGTCAGAAGTGGTAGCCAAGTGGGTGGTCCAGGTTTTTATTTGTGTGTGTTTCTTTCACCTTGAATCTCCAGACATACGATGGTGAAGGCATTACCCTTGGGGTGAGGATGAGGATGAGGATCAGAAAGTTAAGGTACATTTTTGGATATGTTCTCAGCTATGAGTGTAAGGGCAGAAACACGAGAGAGATGAATTTTTAAAGGGTCAGTAGGGTGGGGAGAGCAAGAGTATGTAGGTGTGCATTCGTGCGAGTCTTCTGGTCTGATGTTGCCAGAATCAGTTTCCTGGATGCATGGTTTGAGCCTGGAAATATGAATCCATGGAGTTAATTGATTACTTGTGAGTCTGAGTTTTGCTGCCGAGGGAGTGCACATGATAACCGTGGCGGGACCTTCCCATTTGGGGTGTAATTGTGGTCTTTCACCTGGGGGGCAGTAATATACCTGTTGGCCAGGTGTTAGGGTGAGGGAGTTTTGAGTAATGGTTGGGTCAGGTAAAAGCCTGTCCTGGTATTTCCAAAGTTCAGAGCATAGATTGAAAAGGAGAGGTAGAGTGTAGGAATCAGGTATAGGTAATTGTTCAGTCTGTATTCCGGGGGGTAAGAATGAACGGCCATATATAACCTCAAATGGGGAAAGGTTGGGTGGATTTTTGGTAAAGCCCTGAGAAGCAACAGGGTCAAGGGGAGTACCTTTGTCCAGTCTAAGCTTAATTGCATGGTGAATTTGGTGAGGGTCAGGAGGTCTCTCCTCAGAGGAAAGATGGAGTAATGAGGAAGAGGATGGGGCCTGTAAGGTGGCTGACCTTGTCAGCTTTAGAGTTGCCCACTGTGACAGGAGAAGAGTCGGTCTGATGGGCTTTACAGTGGACTATTCCCAGCTGCAAAGGCAGCGTAGAACCTCATATCAGATTAGAAATAAGGCTGGCATTTATTATGCAGTTCTTTTAGTAGTTAGGAGTCCCCTCTCCTTCCAGATAGCTGCATGAGAAACCAGTATATGAAAGACATATTTGGAATCAGTGTATAGAGAAAGCTTCTTCCCTCTTGCTGGTTCACATGCTCTTGAGGCAGCTATAAGTTCTGCTTGTTGGTTGGTTGTGTTGGGATTGAGGCAATGAATGGTGCAGGAAGGCACCGGTCTGCGTGTTCCCTTAGAAGTTTGTGTAGAAGTGTGAGATAGGGCAGGTAGGACACAAGGGGAGGAGTAGTGATTGAAAAGCTTTGGTTGGTTAAGAAAGGGCACCCATAGAGTTGCTCAAAGGGACTAAGGCCTGAGAGGGCCCTTGGGGATGCCTGAATTCAGGCGAGGGCCAACAGCAGGAGATTGGGCCAGAAAAGCTGAAGTTAAATAACATGTTTAGTGAGATGATCCTTGAGAATGCCATTAGGCCTCTCAACCTTACCCAAGGATTGGGGTTGGTAGGAGATGTGGAGCCTCCAAGTGATTTTGAGGCCTTCTGAGACTAGCTGAACAACCTGAGAAGTGAAGGCCAGACTGTTGTCTGACTGAATGGAGGTGGGAAGTTCGAACCTGGGAATGTTCTGCTCAATGAGGATGGAGGCAACAGTGTCAGCAGTTTCCCTGGATGTGGGGAAGGCTTCTTTCCAACCTGAAAAAGTATCAACCAAAATAAGTAGGTAGCAAAGCTTTTTGTGCCTAGGCACATGAGAGAATTTGATCTTCCAGTCTTCGCCTGGCTGGTGGCTCCTCATCTGAGGTGTAGGGAGTTTAGGTTTGATGCTTCCTTGTGGGGATACTGCAGAGCAGACAGAATAAGCAGAGTGGACTTGCTGGAGAGTAGTTCTCATTCCTCTGGAGTGAAAGAGGGGTTGTAAAAACTGAAAAAAAGAGGCTAGAGATGGTTTTAGATAGGCACAGAGTATCTGGAGCTAGAGGAGTTTGTCATGAGATGGTTGGTCACCATCTTGTGCACCAGGGCTGGTAGTCGTAAAGATGTAGTTTATTGACTGACTGGTTGGTGAATTTGTGTATCTGATCTTTCAGGAAGTTCTGTAGGCAATTTAATAGACATGGTCCTTCTAGTAGAAACATAAAGAGGACCAAAGGGGTCCTATGAGTATGGCCAAGGCCATACTTGACTGAACATTCCCCATGGAGACTGTTGGCTAGATGCTGTCTCCTCTTTTGTAGCTGTTATTGTCTTTCATTATTCCTAGGAATGACTTTTTGGCTTAACTGTTTTTGATAGGTGTTTAAGATCAAGCTGGTCAAAATTGACTTTGTTTCTATCTATTGTTAAGAGTCAGCTGAGTTCCCGTATGGGTCACTTGTGGAGGAACTTGAGAACAGCTTCTTAGTTCTGCTGGTGCCATTTGCGCTAGGATGGGTCCAGGTCTTGCTTGACCATGTGTCTTCCCTTGGAAGCATCAGGAATGTCTCCCTTCTCCAGTGACCCTCCTATTCATAGCAAATGCATGGATTGGCTTTTCATTCTCTAGTGGTCTCATTAATCTCCCTGATCAGGAGGTTATGTGGCCCATAGTTGCACAGCTCTTTAGAGAAGTTCCCTGCTCCCTGGATTCAGATTGAGTCAGAGGTCCAGAACCAAATATTGAGTTTTTTTGGCCATTTTTATTTAACTTTAAATCTTGATCATAAACATCCAGCAAAGTCAGTTTCACTTTAAATTAAGAGTACTGGGCTTTACCTAAAGTCTGGCCTACTTTGGAGTCATTCTTACATGTAGAGAGATGGAACATAGGTCTTATCTCAGGTAAGGCAGGGCTCTTTATAAATCTTAGGTAAAGTGTTCTAGTATTGAAGCTGATCTTTGCTTTTTAAATATCATTTTATAAATTTTACATAAATTGTTGTTCAAGTTCACATGAATATTAGCTAACACAATATAATATCACATTTAATTTAATATAAATTAAAGAAAGGCTGAAAGTTTCAACCTTTTGTAGGAAAGTAGCAGAGTACTTTTGTGTTTTGCAGTATACACTTAATCACATCTGTTTACCATTTCATGAAAACATAAACAATGTTTAAGTACATGGAATTACACTGTTGTAGGGACAGACAAAGCAAGGCACCGAAGATAGGGAAACAGTCCTATTTGGTTGCAACCAGATTCAGAGGGCACTGCTTCTGTTATAATCAATTAATCCCCAGAACCCCAAGTTTAGGTAGTTTCAGAATTTTGTACCCAACATGTAAGGGAAGGGATTTCACAGTCTGCAGAAGTTCACAGTCTGCAGAAGTTCACAAAAAGCAGGTTTTTTTTGTTTGTTTGTTTTTTGTTTTTGTTTTTGTTTTTGTTTTTTGTTTGTTTGTTTGTTTTTTCTGTTCTGGGCAAGATAACTTTTCAAGGACACCTAGGAGGGGGAGAATTTTTTCTTTTTTCTTCCCCCTGCCAGATGTTACCGTGGAGCCCAGTTGGTAACTTCCTTTTCTTAGAAATGTAGCCATCTATGTGAAGCCCCCAGCTCAAGGCCAGAGGCCTTGTTCACATATTTTGTGAAAAACTAGTAAGGGGGTGTCTAGCTTCTGGAATGCTAATTTTTCCAGCCAGTGGCCAAGTATAACAGGGCACCACAAAAAGAGGAAGTTTATCTACATTAAACTTTTTTGTAGGGATTTTTTGCTGAAGGTCCTAAAATCAGCCATGGTGAAGATTTCTGGAGGTCAGTTAAGTCTTTTCTGTGGGCTTGGTAGGGAGGGGGAAAATGGGAAGGACGGGGCTGAGAGCAGCTCCAGTGGATATGAGAATGAGGAAGGAGTGATGTAAAAGAATAATGGGAAAGGGGTTTGGGATTTTCTTAGCAATGAAAACTTGAGCAGTCGAACATGTAGAGCAGAGGGGAAGATGGGAGTGAGTATCCCAAAAAGCCTGTAAGCAACTTTAAATTCTTAGTAACCTGTTTTCAGTGATGACAAAGCAACTTTAAAGGTCATTTTCACCAGATCTCTGATATGGGTCTGAGGGATCTCTTCAGCTGGTTTGAGCTTTGGGTGAGCTGGTAAGAGGACCTGGTGGGACCCAGTGTGGGCACTGACAGGAGAAGAGTGGAGTGAGTGGGTGGAGCGGTACCTCAGTACCTGCTACCTCAGCAAGGGGGCAATGGTCTGAGAACCGGCAGAGGTTTGGGTTTTTGATCTAGTAATTGGAAGGGAGAAATCAGGTTGCTGAGGTGGGGGTGACAGCAGAGAGTCTGGGGCAGAAGGCTGAGGGTGAGGATCTATTGGAGAAGCATAGTTCAGGGTGGGGGCGAAGGAGGGAAAAGGCCTCCACATAGGGGAATCTCCTTCCACCCTTTTGAGCGCTTGCAGAAGTTAAAATGTCATGAATAATTTGAGGATCTAGAGACCCCTCTGGGGGCCAAAAATTTCAGTTGTCTAACTGGTAACATGGCCAATTCTGTGTACTGAATTTGATGAGGAGTTTGGGTTTGATGTCCAGAGTGAGGAACAACTGGTTGAGGTTAGCCAGAAGGCATTTGACAGGGGAATCAGTGGGGAGGGAAGAAGAGGCTCCCATGATGACTCTCAGCAGGAAGAGAAGAGTTGAATGGCCTGGACTGGAACAGAATTTGGTTGAGTTTCCTTCAGGCGTCCCCAAAAGGAGACGTCAACTAAAGAGACTCGGGAGAGCCAGGGCCAGGAGGGCAAATGAGTCGTCACCCAAGGCCCAACCAGCAAGACCTTAAGGCCGGGAGTCACAGGTCACCTGATGTCAGGGCTTTTCCAGGAGAGGAGAGGAGATAAAGAGAGTCAGGGAGTGCCTATTCTTCTGTCCCTTATAGCTCATCAACCATGAAATTGGCATCCATTGAGTCCACCATAACTGTCAAAGTTGTGGTGGGGTGCATTCTCTCCTCCAAACTAGGCATCAAGGGCCTTGCATGACGGTCACAGCCAAAGCCTTTGCATATAGCCATTTGGAGATGGATTCCCAAAGAGGGGGAGGGGGACTCACAGCTTGTTGATCAGAAGGAGTCACCTATTGGAGAGCTGGTGTTGGGTGGAACGTAGCAGCGCTCAAAAAGGTGAACGAGAACGGCGAACCTTGAGAGAGGGTGCCCTCAGAATAAGGAATTTCCCCTCCTGGGTCTCGGCACCAATGAAAGGCCAAGGTTCTTCATCGGAGATTGAAATGCACACACAGAGTCAGCAGTGACAAAGATGAAGCACTTTACTGCAAGCTGGTTCTAGCTTATATAGAAAGTGAGAGTCAGTTATCTTAAACAAGGAAGCTCCCTGGGCCAATCATAGTAAAGGTCAGGTCATCACCTAAGGTGCACGCACGTCCGCCCTGCATAAGATTCATGGGGGACATGAACTGTCCACAAGTACGGAAGACGAGAGCGCCAATTAGAAGGTTTTCAAAACAACTTGTCCGCCCACTGGCAAATTGCCCGCTGCAATGTTTCATTAGGGGCTCCTTATCTGAAAGGCCCAGGGAGTTCTAGCCACCCACTGGCAGTTTGCCCACCACCATGTTTGAAAGGCCTGGGGAGTTCTCAGGGAGACTCCCAACACCTTCCTGGGCTCCTTGCTGGGTTCTTGACCCCCACACTATCCACACCCAGCCTGCAGCCCACCAGGCTGTGCCCTCCTTCAGCCCTCCAGTCCTTTTTGTCTCTTCCACATTCCTGATCCCCTTCCCAGGATGCTCGCCTGGGCCATGGACTTGGTATGGCCTGTTTGCCCCAGGGGCTCCCTTTGGGAATATATAGCCCTGCCCCTTCCCTGGGCCCTTTGGCTTCCCTCAGCCCAGGCCCTGCTCAGGACACCTGACACCCTGCAGTAAACCCAGGCCTTGTGCCCTTTCTCCCCTCCCACCCCGCTCTATCCATATTGCTTTTCATTTACCCAGGCCCAGGTGCTACCACTTGGCTCTTTATTAGTAGTCCTGGCTCGGCTCCTTGCTTTAGCCCCTGGCTACGCTTCTAGAGGACAATATACCTGTCCCTTGGTTTCAGGCCCCTTTTGCCAGCCCCTTCCTGTGCTTCCCCTCTGTTGCCCTTATCCTTTTTTTATCCTGGCACTGGCCAAAGCATCTGCTACCCCTGCTTCGCTCTACCTAGGCTCCTCAAATGGATCCTGCAGCTCACAGATGCCCCAACCTCCACACACCAAGTATCCCCTCACAGTACCCTTTTTGCCCATCATTGATCCAGGTTCTTCTCTGAGTATCTACTCACCTGGGGAAGAGGAGCAGATTTTGCTGGTCCCTGCACCCTGAATGCTCCCTATGGGAAACACAGCCCTGCCAGTCACCTGAGTCCCCTTCACAGTCTGTACTTGAGGCATGGCAGTTAACATGAGACTTGCTCGAACCCAACCCTGAGTGATCTCCTCCCTTGCCTCCCCTGCCCTCTTTCCTTGCATGCTGCCCCTACCCCAACCTGACCCTCCCTAACCCTGATCATTTGTGCAGTAGTCTCTGGGCCTGGTTGCTCACCTAGGCCCCTTACCATGTTCCTCGTGTCTCTTGGCATAGCATGGAGTCTCTCGTGTTGGGTCTGGCCTGTGGGCCCCTTACTTGGGCCCCCCAGTGGGCTCACCTAGGTGCCCCTTGTGCTTCCCTCTGTGTCCTGATCCTCACACAGCCTCTACCTCCCTTCCCATTGCGCTTTTTCCTGGCACTTGCAGGTCTCCTGCTCCTTGAGTCTCTCATCACAATAGGTTGGGTGGGTCACTTTCCTGGGGGCCTGTCCTGTATCATGGCTCTCATCCTACAGTGCACCCACTATGACCTCCCGAAGTGCCCTTTAATGCCTATCCTCCTGGCCCCCTTCCCTTGTCTGGCCTCCTTTGCCAGGTCCCTGGCCCTAGATTCAAATATAAGCACCATATGTGAAACAGAGATCTGCCCCTCGCCCGGGCCCCTTGCTTTTCCTGAGTGCTTGGTCCTCTACCAGGAACCCTGACACCTGGAGGTGGCCCTGGGCCTGGAGCCTGACTTCCCCTGCAGGATCCCCTGCCTTCCCTCCAAAATATTGTCCAGTGTCCTGAGCCCTTGCCCAAGCCCTGGCCCTTATCTCTTGGTTCCCAGTCCTGGCTCCTCACAAGAGCCTCTGATGGCCTTTCTTGCTCACTGCTTTTTGGAGCATTGTCTGAGGGATCCTACTGGGGCCACTTCCCTGCTCCCCTTGGCTTTCCTGTACCTCAGTACCCTAGTGCAGCCCAACCTTCCTACCCCGGCATTCCCTGCTCTCTCCTGGCCTGGGCCCTCCACTTGGTCCCTTGCCTGGGCTCTTTGCTGGGCTCCTGGCCCCCACCCCACTCACACCCGACTTTCCAGCTCTTCAATTTGTGCCTTCCTTTGGCCATCCAGTGATTTCAGTCTCTATCAGGCCAGATTTCCTTATCCCCCTCCCAGGATGCTCATTGGGGTCAGGGGACTTGACCTGACCTCTTATTCCTGTATTCTACCTTTGAAAAAATGTAGCCCTGCCACTTGCCTGGGCCCTTTGGCCTCTTCAGCCTGGGCCCTGCTTCTGAATCCTGACACCCTGCAATTGACCTGGGCCTTGAGACCTCCTTCCCATGTGCCTCCTGCTCCCGTTTCTCCTCTCCCACCCCTCCCTATCCATGTTTCTTTTTATTCACCCAGGCTGAGGTGCCATCACATGCCTCTCCAATACTTGGCTGGAATCTTGCTTGAGTCCCTGGCCACATTTCTCATGGACCCTGTCCCTATACCTTGGTTTCAGGCGCCTTTTGGCAGCCTCCTCCTGTTACTCCCCTCTGATCCCCTCATGCTGTGATATCCAGGCATTGATCAAACCCTCCAATTCCCATGATTCACCCAAGCTTAGTCCCTCAAATGGGTTCTGCAGACAACTGATCCCTCCCAATCTCTGCAAGCAAGGTATCCCTTCACAGTATGTTCATTTGCCCCTCTTATGAGCTCAGGCACCTTAGGCGAAACAATGCCCAGAAAAGCAGTGAGCAAAACGGGCCACCAGAGGCTCAAGTGACGAGCCAGGCCTAAAAACAAAGGGCCAAGGGCCAGGGCTTGGGCAGGAGGCTCAGGACAGTGGATTCCATTTGGGAAAGAAGGCAGGGGATCTAGCATGGGGCATTCAGACTCCAGGTCCATGGCCACCTCCAGGTTTTAGGAAGCCTGGTGCCAAACCAAGTGCCCATGGAGAGCAAGGGCCCAAGGTGTGGGCCAGGGCATTGTTTCCCATAACGCACACAGGATCAGATGAGAACCTAAGGCCAGGGAGGCCACGCAAAGGAAGGGGGCCAGGAGGAGGGCAATGGGAGGGCACATAAGAAGGTCAGGATGGGTGCACAAAGGTGCGAGACAAAGGACCCAATACAGGTGCCAAGGCAAGGGACCCACCCAATCAATAGTGATGGAGAACACAAGGAGCAGGAGACCTGAAAGCACAAAAAAAGGTGCAAGGGGCAGAGGAGGAAGGGGCTGTTTGAGGATGAGGAGAAGCCAAGGGGCACCTAGGGGAGCATGCTGGCGGGCCCAAGTTATGGGTCCCTAGGTCAGACCCAACACGAAGAGACTCTTTGCTAAGCCAAGGACAATGAGGAATGAGGTCAGATGCTCAGGCAAATGTCCAGGCCCAGGGATCAGAGCACAAAGGGTCAGGGTTAGGGAGGGCTAGGATGTGATAGCAACAGCATGGAAGGCCAGAGGGAAGGGAGTGGATGACCAAGGCTGGGTTGGAGCAAGTACATGTTAACTACCAGGTCTCAAGTTTCAGGAAGTGACGGGGACTCAGGCGAATGGCAGGGCTGTGTTTCCCATAGGGAGCCTTCAAGGCGCAGAGGCAAGCCAATTTAGCTCCTCTGCCTAGGTGAGTATATCCTCAGAGAGAGACCTGGAACAAAGGAAGGGGGGCAAAGAGGGTACTGTGCTGGGATACTTGGTGTGCGGAAGTGGGGCAAGTGGGGTGGGAAGGGCCGCAGGACCCATTTCCAGCAGCACAATGTAAGGAGAAGCAGGGGGAGCGGAGGGTCCAGACAGTGCCAGCATATCACAGCATGAGGGGATCAGAGGGGAGGCACAGGAGGGGGCAGGCAACAGGGGCCTGAAACCAAGGTACAAGGAAAGGGTCCTCAATAAGGAGCAGAATGGCTCAGGTCTCAAGCAAGGAGCTGGGCCCAGTAAAGGAGAGCCAAGTGGTAGCACCTGGGCCTGGGAGAATGAAAAGAAACATAGAGGGAGAGGGGCGGGAGGGGAGAAAGTAAAGTCAGTGGCACAAGGGGAGAATGGGTTAAGTCCCAAATTCACTGCAGGGTGTCATGGGTCGGGAGCAGGGCCCAGATAAGGGAGGCAAAAGGGCCCAGGCAAGGGGCAAGGCTATGTTTTCAAAAGGGAGCCCACAGGCCCAAGAAGCCATATCAAGTTGTCTGGCCCCAGTGAGCAACCTGGGAAGGGGATCAGGAAGGCAGGCGTGGCAGAGACAGAAAGGACAGGAGGGCCAAAGCAGGGCACAGGCTGAAGGAGCACAGGACATATGTGGGTGGGGTGGGGGACAGGTCCCCAGCAAGGAGCCCAGTAAGGGACCTAGAAGAGGGCCCAGGCTAGGGGACAGCAGTGAAAGTTGGGCCGGGAAGGCAGAGCTGCACTAGGGTCCTGTAGCCCAGGAATGCCAAGGGGAGCAGGGAATTGGCCCCAGCGAGGGACCCTCACACAATGCCCAGGAAAGCAGTGAGAAAGAAGGGCCACCAGAGGTTCAAGCGAGAAGCCAGGCCAGGGAAGTGAGCCAAGGGCCAGGGATTAGGCAGGGGGCTCAGGAGGGTGGATTATATTTGGGAAGGAAGGCAGGGGATCCAGCAAGGTTGCAGTCAGGCTCCAGGCCCAGGGCCACCTCCAGGTTTCAGGGTTCCTGGTGCTGGACCAAGACCCCAGGGAGAGCAAAGGGTGCGGGCAAGAACTAGGGCATTGTTTCCCATAAGGCACCCTGGATCAGATGAGAACCTATGGCCAGGTTCCCACCAAAGGAGGCAAGGAAAAGGAAGAAGGCCAGAAAGAGGGCGATAGAATGGCACACAAGGGGGTTGGGGTGGGTATGCATAGGGGTGAGACCCAGGACCCAAGCCAGGCGCCTAGGCAAGGGACCCACCTGATCAATGGTGATGCGGGACCCAAGGAGCAGGAGATCTGCGAGTGCCAGAAAAAGGCAGAAGGAGAAGGGGAGGAAGGGGCTGGGTGAGGACAAAGAGAAGCCATAGGGCGCTGACGGGAGCATGCTGGTGATTCAAAGCAAGGGGCCCTCATGTCGAACCCAACATGAAGAGACTCCTTTCTATGCCAAGGGCCATGAGGAACATGGTCAGGGACTCAGGCAAACACCCAGGCCCAGGGAACGGAGCACAAAGCGTCAGAGCTAGGGAGGGTTGGGTTGTGGTATGGGCAACATGGAAGGCCAGAGGAAAGGAAGGGGATCACTCAGGGCTGGGTTGGAGCAAGTCCAGGTTAACTGCCAGGCCTAAAGGTTCAGGCTGTGAGAGGGACTCAAGTGAGTGGCAGGGCTGTGTTTCCCATGGGGAGCATTCATGGCGCAGAGGTGAGCCAATTCTGCTCCTCTGCCCCAGGTGAGTAGATCCTCAAAGAGGGACCTGGAACAAAGGATGGGAGGCCAAGAGGGTACTTAGAGGGGATACCTGGTGTGCAGAAGTTTGGGGTTGGGCTGCAGGACCCATTCCATCAGCACAGGATAGGGAGAAGCAGGGGGAGCGGAGTTTCTGGGCAGTGCCAACATACCACAGCCTGAGGAGATCAGAGAGGAGGCACAGGAGGGGGCAGGCAACAGGGGCCTGAAATCAGGGACATGGAAAATGTCCGCAAGAAGGGGAGCATGGCTCAGCATCTTATTCAAAGTTCCAGGCCCAGTAATGAAGAGCCAAGTGCTAGAATCTGGGCCTGGGTGAATGAAAAGACACAGGGATGGGGAGCAGTGGTGGAGGAGATAGTGAAGTCCGTGGCACAGTGGGTGAACTTCTCAAGACCCAAAACCATTGCAGGGTGTCATGGGTTGGGAGCAGGGCCCCAGCTGAGGGAGGCCAAAAGTCCCAGGAAAGGAGCAGGTCTACATTAAAAATAAAAGCCCCCAGGGCCAAGAGGCCACATCAAGTCGCCTGGCCCAGGTGACCACCATGGGAAGTGGATCAGGAAAGTCGGTGTGGTAGAGACAGAAAGGACAGGAGGGCCAAAGCAGAGCACAGCCTGAAGGGCCACAACACAGGTGTGGGTGGGGTGGGGCCAGAATCCAGCAAGGAGCCCAGACAAGGGACTTAGAAAAGGGCCCAGGCCAGGGGAGAGCAGGGAGCATTGGTCAGGGAAAGCAGGGCTGCAATAGTGTGTGGCAGTTCAGGAATGGAAAGGGGAGCAGGGATGGGGCCCCATTGAGCGGCCCTCAGACAATGCCCAGAAAAGCAGTGAGCAAGAAGGGCCATTAGAGGCTCAAGCGAGAAGCCAGGCAAGGGAATGGAGAGACAAGTGCCAGGGATTGGGCAGGGGGCTCAGGACAGTGGATTACATTTGGGAGGAGGAAGCCCCTAGGGAGAACAAGGGGTCCAGGGGAGGACCAGGGCAGTGTTTCCCATAAGGCACCCTGGATCAGATGAGAACCTATGGCTAGGGTCCTGGCAAAGGAGGCCTGGAATAGGAAGGGAGCCAGAAGGAGGGACCGGAAGGGCACACAAAGGGGTCGGGGTGGGTGCGAATAGGGGCGAGACCCAGGACCCAAGCCAGGCGCCCAGGCAAGGGATCCACCTGATCAATGGTGATGGGGGACCCACGGAGAAGGAGACCTGTGAGTGCCAGAAAAGGCAGAAGGGGAAGGGGAAGAAGAGGCTGCATGAGGACCAGGAGGGGCCAGGGGGATCCTAGGGGAGCCCGCTGGTGGGCCTAAGCAAGGGGCCCCCATGTACAACCCAACACGAAGATACTACTTGCTATGCCAAGGCCCATGAAGAATGTGGTCAGAGCCTCAGGAGAATGCCCAGGCCCAAGGAATGCAGCACAAAGGGTCAGGGTTAGGAAGGGCTGGTTTGTGGTAGGGGCAGCATTGAAGGCTGGAGGTAAGGGAGGGGATTTTTCTGGGCTGGGTTGGAGCAAGTCCATGTTGACTGCTAGGCCTCAAGTTTCAGGCAGTGAGGGGGACTCAGGTGAGTGGCAGGGCTGTGTTTCGCATAGGGAGCATTCAGGGTGCCAAGGCAAGCCAATTCTGCTCCTCTGCCTCAGGTGAGTAGATCCTCAGAGAGGTACCTGGAACAAAGGAGGGGGGCAAAGAGGGTACTGTGAGGGGATACCTGGTGTGCAGAATTGGGGGGGTGGGCTTCAGGACCCATTCCATCAGCACAGGGTAGGGAGAAGCAAGGGGAGTGGAGGGTCCGGGCAGTACCAGTATACCACAGCATGAGGGTATCAGAGGGGAAACACAGGAGAGAACAGGCAACAGGGTTCTGAAACCAAGTTACACAAAAATGGTCCTCAACAAGGGGGTGAATGGCTCAGGGTCTCAAGCAAGGAGTTGGGCCCAGTATTGGAGAGCCATGTGCTAGCTCCTGGGCCTGGGTGAATGAAAAGAAACATGGAGGGGGAGCAGCAGGAAGGGAGAAAGTGGAGTTGGTGGCACAGGAGGAGAACGGCTCATGGCCCAGATCCACTGCAAGGTGTCAGAGGTTGCAACCAGGGCCCAGCTGAGGGAGGACAAAAGGTACAGGCAAGGTGCAGGGCTATGTTTTCCATAGGGAGACCCCAGGGCCAGGAGGCCAAATCAAGTCGCCTGGCCTGGTTGAGCATCCTGGGAAGGGGATCAGGAAAGCGGGCTCTACTTTGGCTAAGGCTGAATTGAAGCTTGCCCTTGTACCAAGATGGGAGGGATCTTTCGCCAGGAGGAGTGAGTGGGCTCTCCCCTGGATGCTGCTATATAGGAGCTCCCTGAGACACCCAGATGGGAGGGGTCTCCTGCCTAGATGTGTAAGTTCCTTCTATCCTGGTGCAGTGGTGTAGGAGCTCCCTGGATACCCAGGTGGGTGGGTTTCTATGGCAAGGAGGGGCAGGTCCCCACTATCCTGGCTATGGAAGTATGCCAGCTGTCCTCCACCATACACACGTGGGAGGGGTCTCCAATATGAAGGGGTGAGTCCCCTCTACCTGGCTGCTATAGTATATGAGCTCCCCCTGACACCCTGGATGGAGGGATCTCCCTGCTGGAAGGGCAAGAACCCTCTACCCTAGAAGCTGTGGTATTTGACCTCCCATGACACCCAGGTGGGAGGAGTCTTTGGCCTGGAGGGGTGAGTCCTCTCTACCCTGGCTAAAGTGTTATACAAGCTCCCCGTGACACCCAGTTGGGAAGTGCCTCCTCCCTGGAGGGGCAAGTCCCCACTACCCTGGCTACATTGGTATATGAGCTCCCCCACCCACATCCAGTCAGCAGGGTCTCCCAGCTGAAGGTGCGAATCCCCTCTACCCTGGCTGGGGCAATATACTAGCTCCCTCTGACACCCAGGTCAGAGGGGCCTCCTGCAAAGAGTGGCAAGTTTCCCCTACCCTTCCTGTGGTGGTATAGGAGCTCCCTTGGACACCCAGATGGAAAGGTTTGCTCCCCTGGAATGGCGTGTCCCCTCTACCATGGCTATGGCAGTATAAGATCTAACCCTGACAACCAGGTGGGAGGCATATACTGCCTGGAGGGGAAAATCCCCTCTACCCTGGCTGTGGCAGTATAAGAGCTCCTCCTGACACCCATTTAGAAAGGTTTTCAAGCCTAGAGCAGAGAATCCCCTCTTTCCTATCTGTGCAGGTATACAAGCTTCCTCAGACACCCAGGTTGGAGTGGTCTCCCGCCTGGAGGGGTGAGTCCCCTCTATCCTGGCTTTGGTGGCATACAAGCTTACCCCAGCAGCCAGCTTGGTGGGTTATCCCAGCTAGAGGGGCGATTCCCCTCTACTTTAGCTGGTTCCATATAAGAGCTCCCATGATACCCATGTGGGAGGCATCTCCCGACTGGAGGGGTGAGTCCCCTCTACCCTGGTTGGGAAGTATAGGAACTCCACCAGACACCTTGGTAGAGGGTTTCCCGACTGGAGTGGGGAGTCCCCTCTAACTTGGCTGCAGCAGTATAGGAGCTCCAGTAACACCCAGGTGGGAGGGGTCTCTCACCTGGAGGCAAGAGTTCCTGCAACTTTTGCTGCAGCGGTATTCGAGCTCCCACCAGACACCCAGGTGAGAGGGGCCGCCAGCCTGGCAGGGGGGGTGAGTTGCTTCTACCCTGGCTGCGGTGGTATAAGAGCTCTCCTCGACACCCAGGTGGGAGACATCTTTGCCTGGAGACGTGAGTCCCCTCTAACCTGGCTGTGGAGGTGTACCAGATCCCCCAGACATGCAGGTGCAAGGGGTATCCCGCCTGTTGGCGCGAGTACCCTCTACCCTGGTTGGGGCGATGAACTAGCTCCTCTGACACTGAGATTGGAGGAGTCTCCTGCCTGGAGGAGCGAATCCCCTCTACCCTGCCTGCAGATGTATAGTAGTTCCCCCAGACATCCAGGAGGGGTCTCCAACCTGGAGGGACGAGTCTCCTCCACCCTGCACATGGAGGTATATGAATTCCATCAGACATCCAGGTGAAAAGGGTCTCCTGACTGGAGGGGTTAGTTCATATTACCCTGACTGCAGCTGTATAGGAGCCCCCGCATACAAACCCTGGAGGGGCAAGTCCTGTTTACATTGGCTGAGGCAGAATACAAGCTAGCCTGTACATCAAGGTGGGAGGGGTCTCTCACCTGGAGGAGCCAGTCTGCTCTACCCAGGCTGCAGAGGTATAAGAGCTTTCACAAACAACTATGTCCCTTTTCAATCACCCAGGCCCAGGTGCTAACACTTGGCTCTACATTACTGGGACCAGCTCATTGCTTGAGCCCCTGGCTGCCCTTCTCGAGAACCCTGGCCTTGTTTCTTCATTTCAGGCCACTTTTTCCGGCCCCCTCCTGTTACTACCCTCCGTTTTTATGCTGAGTTTCCTGTCACTGCCCAGACCTTCTGCTCCCCCAGCGTCTTTCAAGCCTGGGCTCCTCAAATGGGTCCTGGCTGCCCAATGACCCCACCCCAAACTCTGCACCACAGGCATCAACTCACAGACCCACTTTTGCCCCTCCTTTGGTCTCAGTCCCTCTCTGAGGATATACTCACGTGGGGCAGAGGAGCGGAATTGGCTGGCCTCTGCACACTTAATGCTCCCGGTGGGAAACAGTCCTGCCACTCTCCTGTGTCCCCTTTGCTGCCTGAACATTGATGCCTGGCAGTTAACATGTGACTTGCTCCAACCAGCCCTGAGAGATCCCCTCCCTTCTCTCCAGTGCCCTATCGCCTTGCATGCTGTCTTTACCCAAACCCAGCCTTCACTAACGTTGGTCCATTGTGTTCCAGTCCCAGGGCCTGGCTGCTCACCTGAGCCCCTGACCGCTTTCCTCATGTCCTTTAGCATAGCATGGAGTCTCTTTGTGTCATGTCTGACCTGGGGTCCTCTTGTTCCTGCCCCCAGGGGGCTCCACTAGGTGTCCCATGCACTTTTCTCTGTCTTCTGGTCCTCATGCAACCCCTTCCTCGCCTTCTCCTCTCGAATTCACCTGGCACTTCTGGGTCTCCTTCTCTTTGGGTCTTTCATTCATGATCGGGCAGGTTGGTCCCTTTCTGGGCAGCTGGCTTGGATCCTGGATCTCACCCCTCCGAGCACCCACCAGGACCACCTGCCATGCCCTCCGGTCACCCTCCTCCTGTCCCTGTTCACTTGCCAGGCCTCCTTTGTCAGGTCCCTGGCCCTGGATCCTAATCTGGGCCAGAGCGCCTTATGGGAAACAAGAGCCCTGCCTCTTGCCTGGGCCGCTTGTCCTTTCTGGATGCTTGGTCCTGCACCCATAACCCTGACACCTGTCAGTGGCCATGGGCCTGTACCTGCCTGCCCTTGTTGGATAATCTGCATTCCCACCCAAGTCTTGTCCACTGTCCTGAGCCCCCTGCCCCAGCCCCAGCCCTTGGCTCTCCATTCTCTGTCCTGGCTCCTTGCTTGAGCCTCTGATGGCCCTTGTTGCCCAGAGCATGCCTGGGTGTTGACTATGGGCCCCTAGCTTCGGCTGCTTCCCTGCTCCCCTTGGTGTTACTGCACTGCAGTCCACTAGTGCCGCCCATCTGCCCAGCCCTGCCCTTCCCTGTTCTCCCCTGGTGTGGGCCCTCCTCTAGGTCCCTAACCTGGGATCCTTGCTTGTATTCTGGCCCACATTCCACCCACACTGATCCTCTGGCCCTTCAGACTGTGCCCTCCTTTAACCTGCCTATAGTCCCTGTCACTGCCAGGCCCCTTTTCCTGATCACTTTCCCATCATACTCACTCAAGCCAGGAGACTGGACCAGGCCTCTTATCCCTGTGAGCTCCATTTTGTTAAATATAGCCATTCCCCTTGCATAGGCCATTTTGCCTACCTCAGCCTGGGCCCTGCTCCTGGACACTGACACCCTGCAGGGGGTCTGGGCCTTGAACCTCCCTCATTTGTGCCACCAGCTCCCTCCCTTGTCTCTCTCCCCTCACCAGCCCTGTCCATTTTTATGCACCCCTGGCCCTAGCCATTGCACTTGGCTCTCTGTTCCTAAGCCTCGCTCCTTGCTTGAGACCTGTGCTGCCCTGCTCAAGGACCTTGCTCATGTACCTTGATTTCAGGCCCCTTACTCGGGGCTCTGTTAGGACTCCCATCTATTTTCTTTGTGCTGTGGTATCCTGGCACTGCCTGGACCCTTGCCTCCACTGCTTCTGCCTACACTGTGCTCCTTGTTTGGGTCCTTGCTCCCCACTGACTACCCCCACATCTAAACATAAGGCATTTTTTAACAGCCCCCTCCTTTGGCCCTCCTTTGCTTCTGATCCCTCTCTGAAGATCAACTCACCCAGGGCAGGCTACTGGCCTCTACATCCCGAAATCTCCCTACGGAAATATATCGCTGCCCCTTGCATGATCCCCCTCATTGCCAGAAACTTGACACGTTGCAGTGGAAGTGTGCTTGGCGCCAGACATGCCCTGCGCCATTCCCTGCCTTTCCTCACCTGCCCTCTGGCCTTAAATGCTGCTTCAACCCCGACCAAGCCCTCACTGACCCTAAACCTTCAACTGAGGCCCTGACTGCATACCTGAGTCTTGTGGCATTGTGTGGCTTTGCCTGGTGTCATTCCTTTTTGGGCCCCCTATTGTGTTTCTCTTGGTTTGCCCTGTGCATCCAGCTGACTCCTCCATCTCATGTCACCCCTTTCTTCCCATCCCCTTGTGTTTTGCCTAGGCCAACCCAGGAGCTTTTCCTCTTTGGGTCCCTCATTTTTGGTTGGTCGGGTGAGACTCTTACCTGGGCTCTTTGCTTAGGTCCTGGCTCTGGGCCCTCTCTGCACCCAGCCCGACCCCGCACCGTGCTCTCTGGTTGCCCTCTTCCTGGGCCCTGTCCCTTGCCAGGCCCCCTTTGCCCATTCAATGTCCCTGGATTCTCATCTGGGCCAGAACACCTTATGAGAATATAGCCCTGTCCTTTGCCTGGGCACCTTGCTCTCCTTTGGCCCTTGGTCCTGAAAATGAAACTTGGCCACCTGCCAGTGGCCCTGGGACTCGAGCCTGAATGTCCTGGTGTGGCAGCCATATTGTGCTCACCTAGGTGTTGCTCTTTGTCTGTGTGGCTTTCTCCTCTTGACAGGTGGGAACCCACTCTAATTGTATATAGTAGCTGCCCCACTTTTGTTTTTGTTCGCTATTCCTTGGTGCATGGGGTTCTGTGTCCCTTCCTGATGGTGGATCACAACGTGTGGCTTGGAGCCACGGTGGCATGTCCTTTTGGAGTGTACACCCTATGGCCCACTATCAGGTATTAACATGGATATATTTCTGGTTCATTTTAGGGTTTGCAACAGCTGGGCCCTCTTGAGGCACTGGGTCCCATGCATCAGATGCAGTAGTGTGTGTTTATTTGACCCCTGCTGTATTTGTCAATCATCAAGTTCCAAGCAATGGGAAGAAACTGAAAGGAAGTTTTGGGGCCAGAGGCTGGGGAAAACATTCATTCCTTCTCTGTTCAAGGCTTAGCATTTGAGTATGACAGTGGGTGCTTTCCCACTGGGGCAACTGGAGACTTCCCCTTTTGTGGGGCCATGTTTTTATTTCCTTATAAGCATTTTGACCATTGGCTTTGTCAAGTGAATTCCCCCCTCTGTGTTTGTGGTGTGGGAATCTATAAGGAGATCCATCGTACTCTTTATCTTTTTTGTGTGCCTGTCTTTGAGCCTCTGGGTCTCCATTGAGAAAAATTTTGGTGGTCATCTTCGTCAGCTTTCCATAACAATTCTCAGTAAAGCCAGTTTGTAATTTTTGGCAAATGTCACTCTGAGCTGGGTCCACAAAGACTGCATTGGGCACCTGTTGCTTGAGCCTCTTCATCCCTTCCATGACAAACTTTCATTGTGGCAGCTATGCTTATATAGTGCCCCTCCTCTCCTGGGAACATCTGGGAAGGGAGAGGGGCAGCAGCAGAATTGGCCTGGACCCTCAGCTCTGATTCAGTTGGGCACAACTCTGTTGATCATTACTGCCAGTTTCATAAGGCACAGGGGTATTAGGCAGACATGAGGTCTAGAGAAATATCCAGGGCTATCAAAGGTGCAAGAGGGAAGATGCTGGAGCAGTGGGAGTCTTTGCTCAGCTCTGCTTGTCTGCAGATGAGTTCTGGCTTAGGCTAGGGCTTAGGGCTGGCTCTGATTCCTTCTGACTCTTGGGCACAGTTTCTTTCTTATTTTTTTCTCTTAGACTTCCTATGAGGGTTTCTTGATATCTCTTTATTTTTAGCCCTTCATCTTTGTTGTGGCCCCATCCTAGGTCTGGATAATGTCCTCCTTCAAATCAGTCATGGCCCAGGGTTTCTCCATGTAGGAGAAAGTATGATTTTTCTAGCTTATGAGCACAATGGTGATGAAAGGCTGGCACATAGAACTTCCTTGTCTCCCTTAGGTGTTTCCCTCTGGTCAATATGGTCAGGTCCTTAAGTCCCTTGCAGGAGCATCTGGAGTGCTCTTATCTGGGTTATGGCTGTGGTCTTGGGACAAATCTCCCACCTTAATCATGGGAGGTAAAAGAGTCTTTGGTTCCAGGAAGCCTTTGACTCTGAGAACACCAAAGAGGAAGGAATAGCCAGTATTTGGGGCCATCATTTGTTGCTTCTGAGGATGATGGGGCTGAGGATACAGTTTGCTGTCCCAGTGGTCTTGGCAATGTTGGGTAGAGTGGCATATAAGGTAGTGGGTCCTCTTCTGGCTCATCAGAAAAACAGTTTCCCTTCCTGTTTTTCCTACATCAGATATTCTGGTTAGTTGCTTTCCACTAGGTCTTAGAGACCACTAGGCTCCTGGCTAACATCAGCTAGTACTGTCCATCTAGACAGGCTATCAACCAAGAGAGATGTTTCTGTACTATCTCTTGCCAGCAATCAATATAACAGAAATGGTTCAGGGACTCCAACAACAATCAAAAGGACCTGAGCAATGACTGTCTCATCTAAAGAGCCTTTTGGTGGACAGCCCACATCTTGGGTGGGCCATTCTAATTCTAACCTTTGTGGAGTGAGTTTCACCCAACAGTTACCAGGAAAACCTTTCTAAAGGTTTCTTACAAACATTTCAGAAGGTGCAGTTTTCTTTGTGTGCCTCTCATGTTCTGGCCTGCATCGGCATTGCACATTAAGGACGAGGTTCGCTTTGTCCATCTCAGGCTATTCCCCATGCTGGGACTTAGGGCCCTCTTAGCCTTGTGGGTCTGCATCAATCTCGGACCTGGAGCTTTCCCCTAGACATTGGTTGGTGAAATTTCACCATAGATTGTATGAGGTGCCATGGAACCTCGGATCAGGACTCCATACTTGCTTTGGCCGATGGGTTGGGTAGGAAATCTTCCCCTTTGTCCATCTCATTCACATACTTTTCTCACAGATATGGTCAGAAAAAAATTTCTATACTGCCGAAATTCCAACATTTCCAAACCAAACAAAAAGGACATCACAGTTTCCCCCTCTGCTCACTGACCCCGAACACAGTCTACTCGGGTGGCTCCCCAGGTCTTTTTCAGTTCCAACCACTTTGAAGAATACTCAGGATACAACAGAGGTTGATCAAGCCTCTTATCCACCCACTTAGGCCTCAAAGCAGAAGTCAGGTGGTCTTCAAAAATAAATGGACCCAGGTCCTAACTGTTCAGTTGGGCAGTGCTCCAAAACCCCAATTCTGGTTCCTGCTGCCTGTGGGTCACATTGTCCTTTGGGATGGCAGCCCCAGGGTGCTGGGTGAGTTGATTCTCCTTCAGTCCAAGAGTGGCCTGGGTGCACCAAGGGGAACGCTGTCCCCTACCACCCAAGGAAATTGGGTCCCTGGAGATGAGAGACACAATAGCCTTCCCTACCTCCTGTGACCCATGTGAGTCACCACACATGTTGTAGGAACAAACAAGGCAAGGTACTGAACATAGCAGGAAACAGTTTTATTTGGCTGCAGCTAGGCTCAAAGGGCACAACTTTTACTGTAATCAACCAAACCCATGAAACCCGAGTTCAGGTAGTTTCATAATTTTATACCCCGCATGTAAGGGGAGGATTCAGAAGTACACACTCTGAAAAAGTTCACATAAAAGCAGCCTTTTCTTTCACTGTTTTGGGCAAGTTAACTGTTTAAGGACAACTCCTGAAAAGGGAGAGCTTCATTTCCCCATTTTTCCTCTTGCTGCCAGATGTTACCATGGAGCCCAGTTGGTAACATATCTTAAAAATGTAGACATCTCTCTGAAGCCCAGCTCAAAGCCAGCAGACTTATTTGCTCATTTCTATAAACTACTATATTGGATATGTTTGTGAAAAACTAGTAAGGTGTGCCCAGCCCCTGGAGTGCTGGTATCTTCTCGGCCAGTGGCCAAGTAAAACAAGGCAATAGGAAAATACCAAGTTTCTCTATATTGAACTCATTGCAGAGACTCTTTTGCTGACAGTCCTAAAATCAGCCATGGTGAAGAATTCTGGAGTAGTCCCATTAAGACTTTTCTGTGGAGAAAGGGGGTGACATTTCAATACAAGGAGAACAGAGGGGAGGAACAGAAGAGGGCTTGATAATGGGGATTGAAATCAAGGTAAAGGGACAGGTTCCTGGAGAAGGGGGCCTCAAGCAAGGAGCCAGGCCCAGGAATGGAGATCCAAATGTGTTGGCCCAGGCAGGGGTCCTATGAAAACAGACAAGGTATGGAAAGGAGGGAGGGAAGAAAGGGGCATGGGTGGCACAGGGAGAGGTGGTCTCAAGGCCCAGATCCAGTGATGTGTGTCAGGGTTGGGGAGAAGGGCCCAGGCTGAGGGAGGCCAGAGGGCCCAGAAAAAGGGGAAGGGCTACATTTCCCCCCCAAAAAAAAAGCCTCCATGGCCAAAGGCCAGGTCCAGTTCCTTGGCCGTGGTGAGCATCCTGGGAAAGGGATCAGGAAAAGGGGCACCACAGGGACAGTGACAAAAAGAGGTCCCAAGGAGGACACAGCAGGAAGTGCTGGAAGATGCCTGTTGATGGGTTGGGGGCCAGGATGCCAGCAGGCATACCAAGCTAGTGACCTATAGGAAGGAGTGCCCCATCCTAAAAGATCAGGGAAGTGCGGGGCTGGGCAGGCAGGCAGCACTAGGGTTCTGCCATGCAGGGAAGCCAAGGGTTTTAGGGAACCAGCCCAAAATAGGGGCCCCCAGTACAAGCCCAGGTTAGCACAGAGCAAGAAGTGCCACCAGAGGCTCAAGTAAGGAGACAGGACATGAAATCCAGAGACAAGGGCCTGGGAAGGGCTGGGGGATCAGTACATTGGACATGGAAGAGAAGGGAAGGCAGGAGATATGGCAGTGGGGAGGCAGGCTCTAGTCTCAGGGCCACTGCCAGGACTCAGGTTTCCAAGACTATGACCAAGGACCCCAGGAAAACAAGAGGCCCAGGCTAGGGACAGGGCTCTCTTTCCCATGAGGTGGCCTGCCTAGGCAGGGGCCTGGCAAGGAATGGGGGCCATGAGGAGGATGATGGGAGGGCAGGGTGTGGGGTTGGGGTGGGTGCAAAGAGGGTCAAAAGCCAGGACTCAAGCCAGGATCCCAGGCAAGAGACCAATCCCACCAACAGTGCATTAGAAGCCCAGGAAGCAGGAGGCCAGCACTCCAGGGGAAATTGCAAGTGGAAGGAGCAGAAGGGTTTGTGCTAGGATGTGGAAACAGAGGACAGTGCAAAGGGCACCCAGTGGAGTACACTAAGGGGCACAAGCAAGGGACCCCAGGTAATTCCCAATGAAAAGTGATACCTTTCAATGCTACACAACACGAGGAACATGGACTGGGGCTCAGGTAACCAGCCAGGCCCAGAAACTGAAGCACAAAACAAAAGGGTTAGAGAGGGCTGGGTTGGGGTATGGACATCATGCAAGGCTAGATGATAGGGGACAGAAGGGAGATGATTGCTCAGGCCAAGGTCAGTGGAAGGCCCATGTGCACTGAATGGGGCCAAGGTTTGGAAGGTGAACGGGGCACAGGTGAGGGGAAGGGCTGGGTTTCTTACAGGGAGCCTTCAGGACGCAGAAGCCAGCCAATTCCACTCCTCTGTCCCAGGTGAGAAGAACCTCACAGAGAGACCAGGATCAAAGGAGGACCAAAGAGGGCACTGTGAGGGTACAACTTTGACTGGAATTGGGTGTGGGGTCGGTGGGTAGTCAGAATCCCTTCAAGGATCCCAGGCTAAATAGAAACAGTGAGAGGGAAGGGTCTGTGCAGTGCCAGGATACCTCAGTAAAAGGGGAACAGATAGGTGGCCCAGGAGGGGGCCTGAAAAATGGGCCTGAAATCACAGGAAAGGTACAGGATCCTCCAGAAGGGCACCCAGGGGTTCAAACAAGGGATGAGGCTAAGGAATGGAGAGCCAAGTGGCAGGACCTAGGCCGGGTTCTCATGAAAATGGACAGTGATGGGGAGGGGAGGCATAAAAAATGGGAGTGGGTGGCTCAGGGATTGGAGGGCTCAAAGACCAGGTCCACAGTTGAGTGTCAGGGTTTGGGAGTAGGGACTGGGCAGATGGAGGCCTAAGGGCCCAGGCAAGGAACAGGGCTACATTTTCCCAAAGGGAGCTGGAAGGCCAAAAGGCCAGGTCAAGTCCCTGGCCCTGGTGTACATTATAGTAAAGGTATCAGGAAAAGGTGCGAGGAAGGGACAGGGACAACAGGAGGTCCAAAGAAGGCCACAGCAGAATAGGCCAGAGGATGTGTGTTGTTGGGTTGGGGGCCAGGACCCCAGCAAGGAGACCAGGCTACAATCTAGATGTATTTCCATGCCAGGACAGAGGAGGGAAGGGCAAGAATGGGCAGGTGGGCAGCACTAGGGTTCTGCAAGGAAGGGAAGCCAAGGGAAACAGAAAATCAACCTAAGCGAGGGGCACAAGGTCAAAGCCCAGGGATGTTAGGAGCAAGAAGAGGCACAAGAGGATCAATGGAGGAGCCAGGCCAGGGAATTGAGAGCCGAGGGCCAAGGCTGCAGCAGGGTGCTCAGGACAGTATACAGGGTTGGGGAGGGATGGCAGGAGATCCGAGAGGCAACAGGCACACTCAAGGCCCAAAGCCACTGCCAGATTTCTAAGTTCCATGTTTAAGACCAAGGGCAAAAAGATAGCAAGGGGCCCAGTTGAGGGGCAGGGCTCAGTTCCCATAAGGTGCTCTGGCCAAGATGAGAATCCAGGGACATTGAACAGGTAAAAGGGGCCTGGCAAGGGACGGGGCCCAGCAAGAGGGCAATGGAGGGCATGGCATGGCGTCGCATTGGGTGCGGAGAGGGCCCAGTGCCAGGACTCAAGCAAGGAGCCCAGGCAAGGTTCTAACCCACCAAAAAATGCGGGACCCAAAGAGCAGGAGGCTCCTGGGTGCACCCATGTAAAACACAAGAGGATCGATGAAAGGGGTGGTAGGAGAAGGAGGAGTCAGCTGGAACCACAAAGCAAACCAAGAGAAGCATGCTAGGGGGCCCAAAACGGATTGACACCAGGGGAAGCGACAGGATACCATGCAACTTAGACACTTGGTCAGGGGCTTAGTTGAATGTTCAGAGTCAGGAAGGGCTGGGTTTTTGTTGTAGCAGCATTGAAGACCAGAGGGCAGGTGAGGGAAGGGAGGGAATGGCACACAGTGTGTCTGACCCAAAGCACAATTCCCCTTCTAGGTGTCAGGTTTCTGGCAGCAAGGGCAATCAGGAAGGGGCAGAGCTATGTTTCCATAGGAAGATTTTAGGATGTAAAGGCTAGTAGTCTGTCCTGGGTGATTATATACTCAGAGAGGAACCAGAAGCAAAGGAGGGCCAAAGGAGGAAACTGTAAGGGCATACCTTTCTTCTGGACATTAGGGGAGTGGCTGGGGACCAAGGACCCAATCAATGAGCCCAGTCTAGGCAGATCCAGTGGAGGAAAGGGTCAAGGAAGTGCCAGGATACCACAGCACAAGGAAAACAGAAGGAAGGCATAACATGGCCCTGAGTAAGGGGCCTGAAATCAAGGTATATGAGCAAGCTCCACAACCAGGGCAGGCAGGGTCTCAAGCAAGGAGCGAGGCCTAGGAACAGAGAGCCAAGTACAAGGGCCGGAGCTAGGGAAGCATAAAAACAGACAGGTCTGGTGAGGGAAAGGAGGCAAGGGAGGGAGCTGGTAGCACAAAGGAGGTAGGATCAAGGTCCAGGACCACTGCAGGGTGTCAGTGTCCTGGAGCAGTGCCCAGGCTGAGGTAGGACAAATGGCCTATGCAAGGGGAAGGGCTACTTTTAACAAAATGGAGCCTACAGGGCAAAGAGGCCAGGTCCAGTCTCCTGGGCTGGGTGAGTATCCTGGAAAGTGATCAGGAAAAGAGGCCTGGAAGTGACAGGAACTACAGGAGGGTTAAAGAAGGGCACAGCCTGAAGGGCCACAGGAACAGTGTGGGTTAAATTTGGGCCAGAATACAAGCAAGGATACCAGGTTAGGGACCTAGAGGAGGGCCCAGGCCAGGGGATAACAGGGAAGGGCAGGGCTGGTAAAGTGGGGATGCACTACAATACTCCAGTACAGGGACTCTAAGGGGAGCAGGGAAGCAGCCCTAGAGAGGGGCCTGCACACCGAGCCCAGGGAAACACTGAGCAAGAAAGGCCACCAGAATCTCAAGCAAAGAACCAGGGCAGGGAATGAAGAGCCAAGGGCTGGGGAAGGGATTTCAGGTAAGTGGACAAGGGTGGGTAGGGAAGGCTGGGGATTCAGCAGGGCAGAGGCAGGCTCCAAGCCCAGGGCCACTGCCAGCTTTCAGGGTTCTGGGGGCCGAACCAAGGACCCAGGGAGATTGAATGGCCCAAGCCAGTGGCAGGGCTAAGTTTCCTATAAGGCACACTGGCACAGATGAGAATCCAGGGCCAGAGACTGGGCAAAGGTGGCTGGGAAGGGAAGAGGGCTAAGAGGAGGATGACAGGAAGGCTCGATGCAAGGTCACAGTGGGTGTGGAGAGTGGCAAGATCCAGGAACCAAGCAAGGAGCCCTGGCAAGTGACCAACCCGACCCAAGATGATGAGAGACCCAAGAATCAGGGGAACAACAAAGGGAAAGCTGAGAAGGAAAAGAAGGGTCGATGCAAGGATCAGGAGACAGCGGGAGGTTGGGTGGTGCAAGGGGCACTTAGGGGAGCGAAGTATGGGGCACAAGAACGGGGCCCCTGCCTCTGACCCAACACAAAGAGACACCACGCGAAGCCATGTGACACTATGCCACACTATGAATGAACACAGTCAGGGACCCAGGTTAGGAGCCACACCTGAAGACTGGAGCACAACATGTTAGGGTTCTGGAATGTTGGGTTGGGGTATGCACAGCATGCAAGGGGAGAGGACAGAGGATGGAAGGGAGGGAATCTAATAGTGCAAGGTCCGCACAAGGTTCACATCCACTGCCAGGTGTCAGGGTTTGGGCAGCCAAAGGGGCCCAGGTGAGGGCCTGGGCTCTGTTTCCCATAGGAGCCTTCAGGGCACAGAAGCCAGCTAACCACTCCTCTGCCTCAGGTAAGTACATCCTCAGGGAGGCACCTGGACCAGAGTAGGGCTGTGGAGGGTAGGGAAAGGAGAGAGCGGAAATGGTGGTGCATAGAGAGGAAGGCTCAAGGCCCAGGTCCACGGCTAGGTGGCAGGGATGGGGAGAAGGACCTGGCCTGAAAGAGGCCAAAGGGCCCATGTAAGAGCAGGGATACTTTTCCCCTTAGGTATCCAGAAGCGCCAATAGGCCATGATCACCTCCCTGGCATGGGTGTGAATCCTGGAAAAGGGATCAGGAAACGGGCTTGACATGGAAAAGAATGAAAGGAGGGCCAAAGAAGGGTACAGCAGGAATGGCCGGAGGATGGGTGCTGGTGGGGTAGGGCGTGGACCCCAACAAGGAGCCCAGGTTAGGGACCTAGAGGAGGGCCCACGCCAGGGGAAAACAGGGAAGGGCAGGTCTGGGCAGGCGGGTAGCACTAGTGGACTTCAGTACAGGAACACCAAGGGGAAAAGGGAAGCAGCCCAAGCCAGGTGCCCACAGTCAATGCCCAGTCATGCTCTGGGCAACAAGGGCCATCAAAGGCTCAAGCAAGGAGCCAGGACAGGGAATGGAAAAGCAAGGCCTGGGGCTGGAGCAGCAGACTCAGGACAGTGGACAAGACTTGGGTGGGAAGGCAGGGGATCCAACAGGTGCACGCAGGTACAGGCCCAGAGCCACTTCCAGGTGTAGGACCAAGCACCCAGAAAGAGCAATGGACCCAGGTGAGGGGCAGAGCTCTGTTTCTCTTTAGAGGTCCTGGTTCAGATTAGAATCCAGGGCCAGGGACCTTGCAAAGGAGGCCTGTCAAGGGAAGGGGGGGAGGAAAAGCCCAGAAAAGGGACCCACCTGACTGATCGTGGATGAGAGAACCAAAGAGAAGGAGACCCACAAGCACCAGGGGAAATTTTGAGGCAAAGACAAGGAAGGGATTGCACAAGGACCAGAAGACAGAGAAAAGCTCAAGGGTCACCTTGGGCAGCCCGCTGGTGGGCACAAGCAAGAGGCTTCCAGGTCAGACCCAACAAAAGAGACTCCATGCTGTGCTAAAGGACATGAGGAAAGTGGTCAGTGGCTCAGGCAAGCAGCCAGACCCTGGGACTAAAGCACAGTAGACCAAGGTTAGGGAAGTCTGGGTTGGGGTATTGGCAGCATGCAAGGTGAGAGCGCACTGGAGAGAAGGGAGGGGATTTCTCAGGGCTGGGTTGGAGCAAGTCACATGTTAATTGCCAGGCATCAAGGTTCAGGTGGTGAAGGGAACACAGGAGAGTGGCAGGGTTGTGTTTCCCACTTGGAGCATTAAGGGTACAGAGGCCAGCCAATGCCACACCTCTGCCTCAGGTGAGTAGATCATCAGAGAGGGAACTGGACCAAAGAAAGGGCAAAAGTGGACACTGTGAGGTGATACCTGTAGTGCAGAGTTTGGGGTGGGGTTGGTTTGCAGCCGGTTCCCATTTGAGGAGCCCAGGCTAGAAAGAAGTGGGGGGAGCAGAGGGTCTGGACAGTGCCAGGATACCTCAGCATAAGAGAAACAAGGGGAGTCACAGAAGGTGGCCGGTAAAAGGGGCCTGGAACCAAGGGACAGGGACAGGGACCTCGAGAAGGGCAGCCAGGAGCACAAGCAAGGAGCCAGGCCCAGTAATGGAGAGCCAAGCGCTTGCACCTAGGCCTGGGTGAATGAAAAGGGGCATGGTTGTCTGTGGGAGCTCTTATACCTCTGCAGCCTGGGTAGAGACTCCAGGTGAGAGACACCTCCCACCTTGGTGTCCAGGCTGTCTTGTATTCTGCCTCAGCCCGAGTAGAGGGGAGTTGCCCTCCAGGTAAGAGACTCCTCCCACCTGAGTTTGTAGGGTGGGCTCCTGTACAGCTGCAGCCAGGGTAACATGGATTCGCCCATCCAGGCTGAAGACCCCTTTCACCTGGATGTCTGAGGAAATTCATATACCATCACATGCAGGGGGAAGTGGACTTGCCCCTCCAGGTGGGAGACCCCTCCATCCTGGATGTCTGGGAGAACTCCTATACCTCTGCAGGCAGGGTAGAGTGGATTCGCACCTCTAGACAGGATACACCTTCCAAGTGGGTATCAGAGGAGCTAGTACACTGGCCCAACCTGAATAGAGGTTACTGGTGCCACTGGTGTCTTCGGGACCTTGTATATCACTGCAGCCAGGTAAGAGGGGACTTGCCTCTCCAGACTAAGACCTCTCCCACCTGGGGAACTCATATACCACTGCATCCAGGGTAGAGGGCACTCGCCCAGCCAGGCTGGAGATCCCTTCCACCTAGGTGTTATGTGAGCTACTATACCAACACAGCCAGGGTTCCAAGGATTCGCCCCTCCAGGTCAGAGACCCCTCCCACCAGTGTGTTAGCAGACCTCCTATATGGAGACAGCCAGGATAGAGGGGACTCACCCTTCTAGTCAGTAAACCCCAACCACCTGGGTGTCTGGGGGTTCTCCTATACCTCCCAGCCAGTGTAGAGGGGACTCGCCCCTCCAGTTGGGAGAAGCCTCCCAAGTGGGTATCCTGGGAGCTCTTATATGGCACCAGCTAAAGTAGAGGGGATTCCACACTCCAGGTGGGAGAACACTCCCACCTGTCTGCTGAGGTGAGCTTCTATACCACCAAAGCCAGGGTAGAGGGGACTCTCCCCTCCAGGAAGGAGACTCCTTCTATCTGAGTGTCTGAGGAAGCCTGTATCCCTGCACAGCTAGGGTAGAGGGGATTCACCCCTCTAGGCAGGATTTGCCTCCCACCTGGGTATCAGGGGGAACTCTTATACCAACATAGCCAGGGTAGAGGGGACACGCCTCTCTTGGGAAGAGACTACTTCCACCTGGGTGTCCAGGGATCTCCTATCCCACCATAGAAAGGGTAGGGAAAACTTGCCACTTCAGGTAGGAGACATCTCCCGCCTGGGTATCAGGGGGAGCTAATATACTGCCCCAGCCATTGTAGAGGGGACTCACACCTCCAGGCAGGAGACCCAACAACCTGGGTGTGGGTGTGGGAGCTCATATACCACTGTAGCCAGGGTAGTGGGGATTTTCCCCTCCAGAGAGGAGGCCCCTCACAACTGGGTATCAAGGGGAGCTTTTATAACACCTTAGCCAGGGTGTAGGGGCCTTGCCCTACAGGCCAAAGTCTCCTCCCACCTGAACGTCATGGGAGGTCATATGCCACAGCAACCAGGATAGAGGGTTCTTGCCCTCCAGGCAGGAGACCCCTCCCACCAGTGTGTCAGGTTAAGTTCATATACTGTAGCAGCAAGGGTAGAGGAGACTTGCCCCTTCAGGCAGGAGAACCCTCCCATCTGGGTGGGGGGAAGCTTGTATAACACAGCAGCCAGAATCAAGGGGACTCGCTTCTCCGAGCAGGAGACCCCTCCCACCTGTGTGCCTGGGAGAGCTGGTACATGCCCTCAGCCAGGTTAGAGTGGAGTCATTCCTCTAGGCGGGAGATCCTTCCTACCTGGGTATCAGGTGGAGCTGTTATACTGCTGCAACCAGGGTAGAGTGGACTCGCCCCTCCAGGCAGAAGTACTGTCTCACATGGGTGTCAGGAAGATCATATATACCCCAGCTGCCAGAGTAGAAGCAACTCGAACCTCCAGGCAAGAGACACCTCCCAACTGGGAATGGGGGTAACTCCTATACCGCGTTAGCCAGGATAGAGAAGACTCGCCCCTCCAGGCTTAAGACCCTTCCTACAGGATGTCTGGTGAGGGGGGGGGGTTCATATGCGGTTGCAACTGGGATAGCAGTGACTCCCCCATCCGGGCAAGAGACCCCTCCCTCCTGAAGGTAGGAGGGGGCTCTTATGCCCTGCAGCCAGGGTTGAGGGGACTCGCCCCAACAGGCGGGAGACCCTCCAACCGCATGGCGGGGAGATCCTATATCTCTGCAGTTAGGGTAATGCAGATTTGCCCCTCCTGGGGGAAGATCCCTCCTACCTGGGTGTGGGGGATGGATCTTGTATAACCCTGCAGCCAGGATATTAGGTACTTGCCCCTCGATGAAGGAGACTCCTCCCACCTGGGTATAAGGGGGAGCCCTTATACCACAGAAGCCATGGTAGAGGGTACTTTCCCCTTCAGTGGGGAGACCCCTCTCACCTGGGTGTTGGGCGGAGCTCATATATGGCAGCAGCCAGGGAAGACTGGACTCCTCCTTCCAGGCTGGTGACCCCTCCTATCTGTGTGTCAGGGAAGCTCCTATACTGCCACAGGAGGTGTAGAGGGAAATCTACCTTCCAGATGGGATACCCCTTCCACCTGGGTGTCCTGGGGAGCTCTCATACTGCTGCAGCAAGGTAGAGAGGACTCTAGCCTCCTGGCAGGAGACTCCTCTCAATGGGGTGTCAGGGGAGTTCCTATAATGAGGCAGCCAGGGTAGAGGGGAATTCCACATATAGACCGGAGACTTCCTCCCATCTGCCTGTCAGGGGGAGTTCCTCTACTGCTGCAGCAAGGGTAGAGAAGAATTGCCCTTCCAAGGGGTGACCCCTTCCATCTGGGTATCTGGGTGAGCTCGTGTACCTCCGCAGCCAGGGTAGATGGGACTTGCCCCTTCAACCTGGAGACCACTCCCACCTGGGTTTCCAGGGGAGCTTGATTACTGCAGCAGCCAGGGTAGAGGGGAATCGCCCCTACAGGCGGGAGACCCCTCCCACCTGGTTGTTTGTGGGGAGCTCCTAACTGCCACAGCAGGTTAGAGGGGACACAACCCGCCAGGCAGAAGTCCTTCCCACCTGGGTGTACTGGTAGCTCTTATATGGCAGGAGCTAAAGTATAGAGGACTTGCCCATCCAGGTGGTATACCCCTCCCACCTGGGTGTCAGGTTGAGCTCATATACCCCAGCAGCCAGGTTAGAGGTGACTGGCACAGCAGGTGAGAGACACCTCCCACCTAGGAATGGGGGAAACTCCTATATCACCTTAGACAGGGTAGAGGGTACTTGCCCCTCCAGGCGGAACACCCCTCCCTCCTGGGTGTCAGGTGGAGCTTATATACGCCAGCAGCCAGGGTGTAGGTGCCTTTCACCTCCAGGTGACAGACACCTTCCACCTGATAATGGGGGTATCTCCTATATCATTTAGCCAGGGTAGAGGGGACTCACCTCTCCAGGAGGAAGACCCATCCCACATGAGTGTCTGGTGGTGTGGGTTTCCTATACAGCTGCAGATGTGATAGCAGCAACTCGCCCCTCTGGGCGGGAGACTACTCCCTTCTGGGGGTAAGAGGGGACTCTTATACTCTCGCAGCCAGGGTTGAGGGGACTCGTCCCTTCAGGCAAGAGACCTCCCACCTGAGTGTTGGGGGGCAGCTCGTATACCGCTGCAGCCAAGATAATGAGGATTTGCCCCTCTATGTGGGAGACCCATCCCACCTTGGTGTCTGGGAAAACTTGTATACCGCCACAGCCAGGGTAGAGGGGACTCATTGCTCCAGGCAAGACACCTCTCCCACCTGGGTGTAGGGGGGAGCTCCTATACCACTGCAGCCAGGGAAGAGGGGACTCTCCTCTCCAGGCTGGAGACCCTCCCATCTGGGTGTCATGGACAGATCCTTTACTGTTGCGGCCTGGGTAGAAGGGGCTTGCCCCTCCAGGTGAGAGCCCCATCCAAAATGGGTGTCAGGGAAAGCTAGTATACTACTGCAGCAAGCATTGAGAGGACTCGCCATTCAGGCGGGAGACCCTGCCCATCTCTTATATCACAGCAGCCAGAATAGAGGGTCATGCCACACCAGGCAGGAGACCCCTATCACCTGGGTTTCGCAGGTAGATGGTACACACTCTCATCCAGTGTAGAGGGGACACATCACTCCAGGTGGAGGACCCTTCCCACCTGGGTGTTGGGGGAGCTCCTATATCACTGCTGTCAGGGAGAGGTGACTCGCCCCTCCAGGGGGGAAACCCCTCTCACCTGTGTGTCCAGAGGAACTCAAATACTGCAGCAGACAGGGTATATGGATCTCGCCCTTCCAGTCAAGAGACCCCTCTAACCTGGGTGTCAAGAGGAGCTCCTATACCACCTCATTCCAAATAGAGGGTACTGGCCCCTCCATGCTGGAGACCCCTCTCACCTGGGTATCTGGGGGAGCTTATACACTTCCAAAGTCAGGGTAGAGGGGACTCACCACTCTAGGTGGGAGATCCCTCCCATCTGAGTGACAGGGGGAAATCTTATACTGCTGCTGCCAGGGTAGAGAGGACTCACTCCTCCAGTGGGAAGACACCTCACACGTGGATCTCTTTTGGAGCTTATATGCAGCTTGAGCCATGGTAGAGGGGACACGACCCATCAGGCAAGGGACACCTCACACCTGGGTGTCCAGGTAGCTCATAAACCCTAACAGCCATGGTAGAGGCAAGTCACTCATCAAGGCAGCAGACCCCTCCCACCTGGGAATCAGAGGGTACTGGTGTACCAACGCAGCCAGAGTAGTGGGGACTCACCCTTCCAGGAAGAAGACCCCTCCCACCTAGGTGTCCTAGGGTGGGGGTGCCTATACCGCTCCAGCCATGGTAGCAGGGATTAATCCCTCCATGGGAGAGACCCCTTCATCTTGGGTTTGGGGGAGCTCCTATACCTTTGCAGCCAGTGTAGAGGGGAATCGCCCCTACAGGGGGGAGACCCCTTCCACCAGGGTTTTGGGGGAAGCTCCTATACTACCAAAGTCACAGTAGAGGGGTTCGCCACTGCAGGTGGGAGACCCCTCCCACCTAGGTGTCAGGGGGAGCTTGTATACCTCCACAACCAGGGTAGAGGGGACTTGCCCCTCCATGTGGGAGACTCCTCCCACCTGGGTGTCCTGGGGAGTTCCTATACCGCTTCAGCTACCATAGAAGGGACTCGCCTGTCCAGGTAAGAGAGCCCACCCAGCTGGGTGTCAGTGAAAGCTTGAATTCGGCCAAACCAGGGTAGAGAGGACTTGCCCCTCCAGTCAAGATACCCATCCCACCTGGGTGTCCAATGGAAGCTTGTACACAACTGCAGCCAAAGTAGAGTGGACTTGCCTCTTTAGGCAGGAGACCCTTCCTACCTGGGTGTCAGAGGGAGCTCTTATATTGACAAAGCCATGGTAGAGGGGACTCTCCCATCTAGCCGGGAGACCCCTTCCACCTGGGTAACCTAGGGAGCTCCTATACTGCTGAAGCCATGGTACTGGGGACTCGCCCTTCAAGACAGGAGACCCCTCCCAACTGAGTGTCAGAGGGAGTTCTTATATCGCCAAAGCCAGGGTATAGAGGACTAGCCCCTCCAGCCCGGATACCCTCGCACCTGGGTGTGGGGGGAGAGGTCCTATATAATTGCAGCCAAGGTAGAAGGGACTCGCCCCTCCAGTCGAGACACCCACCTGGGTGTCTGTGTGAGATCCTATACCTCCCCAGCCAGATTAGGTAGGATTCAGCAGTCTAAGTGTGAGACCCCTCCCTCCTGGGTGTCAGAGGAGGCTTGTATACCATGGCAGCCAGAGTAATAGGGACTCTCCACTCCAGAGGAGAGAACTTTCCCCTCCTGGGTGTCTGGGGGAGCTCATACACCACCGCATACAGGGTAAAGAGGAATCACCACGGAAAGCAGGAGACCCCTATCACCTTCATTTCAGGGGAAGCTTGTATACTGCTGCAGCCAGGGTAGAGCATACTCGCCCATTCAGGTGGAAGACCCCTTTCACATGTGAGTCATATACCACCAAACCATGCAGAGCGAACTTGCGCCTTGAGGTGGGAGACCCATCTCACCTGGGAATCATGGGAGGTCATATATCTAAGCAGCCATTATAGAGGCAACTCACCTCTCCAAGTGGGAGACCGCTACCACCTGTGTGTCTGTGTGGGGGACACATATACTGCTGCAGCCAGGGTCGAAGGGATGCCCCCCTCCAAGGGACAGACCTCTCCCACATGGATGTTGGGGAAGCTCCTGTACCTCGGCAGCCAGGGTAGAGGGGACTTGTCCCTCCAGTCAGGAGACACCTCCAACATGGTTGACAAGGCAAGCTCCAATACCGCAGCAGCCAGGATAGAGAAAAATCACCCCAATAGGTGGGAGACCCCTCCCATCAGTGTGTCTGGGGATGCTCCTATACTGCAACAGCCAGGGTAAAGGGGTGTGTCCCTGCAGGTCGAATACCCCTCCCACCTGGGTGTCCAGGGAGCCCTTATAGGGCACCAACCAAAGTAGAGGGGACTCGTCCTTCCAGATGGGAGACCCCTCCCACCTGGGTATCAGGGGAAGCTCCAATACTGCTGCAGGCAGGGTAGATGGGACTCGCCCCTTCAGTCAAGAGAACCCTCTAACCTGGGTGTGGGGGAAGCTCCTATACCTTGCAGCCAGGGTAGAGGGGATTCGCTCATGCAGGTGAAAGACTCCTCCCACCTGTGTTTTCGGGAGGGGCAAGCTTGTATACAGCCTTAGTTAAGGTAGAGGGGACTTGCGCCTCCATGCAGGAGACTGTTCCCACCTGGGTGTCAGGGGGAGCTCATATACTTCCACAGCCAGGGTAGAGGGGTTCACCTTTTGAGACGGAGACTCCTCCAACCTGGGTGCTCCTGGTGCTTTTATAGAGCACCAGCCAGGGTAGATGGGACTCACGACTCCAGTGGGAGACCCCTCATACCTGAGTGTAGCAGTGGGGCTTCCATACCACCTTAGCCAGGGTAGAGGTGACTTGTCCCTCCAGGTGAAACACCCATCCTACCGGGTGTCTGTCTGGGAGAACATTACAGAGCAGCAGCCAGGGTAGAGGGAACTCTCCCCTCCAGCCAGGACACCCCTCCCACTGAAGAAATTAGGGGAGCACCTTACCACCATAGCTAGGGTAGAGTGGATTCACTCCTCCACGCAGGAGACCTCTCCCACCTAGGTGTAGGATGGGGGGCTCATATCCCGCCAAAGCCAGGGTAAAAGGGACTCACCTGTCCATGAGGAACACCTCTCTGACTTGAGTGTCTGGGGGTAGCTTGTCCACCCCCAAATCCAGGGTAGAGGGGACTCGCCCCTCTAGGCAGGAGACTCCTCCCAACTGGGTGTTAGGGGAGCTTATATACCATTGCAGACAGGTTAGAGTGGACTCGCCCCTCCAAGCGGGAGACCCCTGCCACTTGAGTATCTGGGGGAACTCCTATACTGCAGCAACCATGGTAAAGGTGCTGGCCCCCTCCAGGCAAGAGACATCTCCCACTTGGGTATGTGGGAGAGCTCATATAGCACCGCAGCCAGGGTAGAGTAGACTCGCCCCTCCAGGCGGGAGACCCCTCCCACCTGAGTGTCTGGGGAGAGCTCATACACTGATGAAGCCAAGATAAAGTGAACTCGCCCCTTCAGGAGAGAGACCCCTCCCACCTGGGTGTCACTGGGAGCTTGTATACCACGTTATCCAGGGTAGAGCTGGCTTTCCCACCAGACCGGAGATCTCTCCCACCTGGTTGTCAGGGAAAGCTCCTATACTGCAGCAGCCAGGGTACTAGGAACTCGCAGGCGGAGACCCCTTCCACCTGGGTGGGATCTCATATAATGACCCAGCCAGGGGAGGGGTCATTCACCCTTCAAGCCTAAAGACCCGCCCCTCAAGGCAGGAGACCCCTCCCACCTGAGTTTCCTGGCAAGCTCCAATATTGCTGGAGCAGGGTAGAGAGGATTCTAGCCACCTGGCTGGTGACTCCTCCCATTAAGGTGTCAGGGGAGCTCCTATACCACTGAAGCCAGGATATAGGGGACTTGCTCAGCCAGGCGGGAGAAACATCTCACCAGATTTTCAGGGGGATCTCTTCTACCGCTCAGCCAGGGTAGAGGGGACATGTGCCTCCAGAAGCTAGACCCCTCCCATATAGGTGTCTGTTGGGGGTTCTCATATATGTCCACAACCAGGGTAGAAGAGACTCGCCCCTCCAGGCCAGAGTCCCTCCCACCTGGGTGTTTTAGGGAGCTCCTTTTTTGCCACAGCCAGTGTAGAGGGAACTCATGCCTCCAGGGGGGAGACCTCTCCCACCTGATTGTCAGGGAAAGCTAGTATACCACTTCAGCCAGGGAAAAGAGGACTTGCCCATTCACTCGGAGGACCCCTCCCACCTGCATGTTACAGGGAGCTTGTAGAATACCTCAACCAGTGTAGAGGTGAATTTGCACCTCCAGGTGGGAGATTCCCTCCCTCATGGGTGTCAAGGAGCTTGTATACTGCATTAGCCAGGGTGCAAGCTACTAGCTCCTCAAGGCAGGAGTCTTATCCCATCTTGCTATGAGGGGGACCTGTATACTGCTGAAGCCAGGAGAGAGGGGACTCACCCCACTAGGTGGGAGACCCCTAAAGCCTGGTTGTCAGGGGAGCTCATATATTGCAGAGACAGGGAAAAGGGGACTCGCCACTCCAGGAGGGAGAACCCTTCCACCTATGTGTATGTGGGGGAGCCCTTATAACACTGCAGCCAGGGTAGTGGGAACTCACCCTTCCAGAAAGGAAACCCCTCTCACCTGGGTGTCCTTGGGAGCTTGTATACCACCTTAGCCAGGATACAGAGGACTCGGCATTCCAGGCAGGAGACCCCTCCCACCATGGTGTCAGGGGGGAGCTCCTATACCTTGGAAGCCAGGGTATAGGGTATATGCCACTCGAGGCGGGAGATCCATCCCACCTGGGTGTCAAAGTGAGCTCTTATAAAGCTGTAACCATGGTACAGGGACTCACCCCTCCAAGCTGGAGATGGCTCCCACCAGGATGTCAGGGTGGGGGAGCTCCTATACCACTGCATCCAGGGTAGTGGGCACACGAAACTCCAGACAGAAAACCCCTCCTACCTTCAGGGAGCTTGTATTCCACCTTAGCCAGGATAGAGAAGACTCGCCCCTCAGGTCAGAAGACACCTCCCTCCAGGGTGTCAGGGAGAGCTCTTATACCACAGCAGCCAGGGTAGAGAGGAATTGCCCCTCCAGGTGGAAGACCACTCCCAACTAGGTGTCCGGTTGGGGGGGGGTTCCTATACAGCCCTTGCCAGGTTAGAGGGGACTTGCCCCTCCAGGAAGGAGACCCCTCCCACCTGGGTGTTGCCGGAAACTTGTATACCAAGTTAGCCAGGGTAGAGGGGACTGGAGGTGCGAATCCCCTCTACAGTGGCTGTGGTGGTATATGAGCTCCCCCCAAACCCAGGTGGTTGGGGTCTCCCACCTGGAGGAGTGAGTCACCTTCTATCCTGGCTTTGGCTGTTTAGAGTTACCCCCAACACCCAGGTGTGAGGGGTCTCCCGCCTATAGGGACAAGTGCTCTCTATCCTGGCTGCAACAGTGTAGGATCTCCCCCCAAATCCCAGGTGGGAGGGGTCAAGAGCATAGAGGAGGGGGTCCCTCTACCCTGGCTACTGGGCTATAGGAGCTCCCCCAAAACCCAGGTGGGAGTGGTCTTCTATCTGGAAGGTTGAGTCTCCTTTCTCCTGGCCCTGGCAGGATATGGGGAGAAAGGGGAATAAGGGAAATGGGTGGTGCAGGAAGATTCACTGCAGGGTGTCAGGATTGAGGAGCAGGGACCCAGCTGAATGAGGCCAAAGTCCCCAGGCAAGGGGCACTGCTAACTTTTCCCAAAGGAAGACAGCAGGGCCAAACATCCCAGTTCCATCCCCTTGCTCTGATGAGCATCCTGGGAAAGGTATCTGGAAAAGGAGCCCAGCAGGGACAAGGACAACAGGAGGGCCAAAGAAGGTCACAATGTGAAGTGCTGGAAGTAGGGTGTTTGTGGGGATTAGGTCAGGACCGAAGAAAGGAGCCCAGGCTAGAGACCTTCAGGAGGGCCCATGCTATGAGAAAGCAGGTAAGTGTGGGTTCAGGAAGGCAGGGGCTGCACTAGGGTTGTGAGATGTGGGGAAGACAAGGTTAGTGGGAAAGTGGCCCCTGTGAGGCCCACAGTTTAAGCACAGGGAAAGACTGAGCAAGAAGGACCCCCAGAGGCTCAAGAGAGGAGCCAGTCCAGGGAATGGAGAGCCACAGGCCAGCACTGGGGAAGGTGGCTCAGGACAGTGGACAAGCCTGGGGAGTGAAGTCAGGGGATCCAGCAGGGGTGTTTCAGGTTCGAGGCCCAGCACCACTGCCAGGTGTCAGGGTTCCTGGTGCTGCCCCAAGGGCCTAGGGAGAATAAGTAGTCCAGTCGAGGGTCAGGGTTCTGTTTCCCATAAGGCTCCCTGGCCCAGATGAGGACCAAAGGCCAGGGACCAGGCCAAAGGGCCTGGCAACAGACAGGGGCAAGGAGGAATGCGATATGAGAGCACAGTATGGGGTCACGGTGGGTGCAGAGAAGGGGAAGAGCCAGGACCCAATCAAGGAGCCCAGTTAAGGGACCAACCCCACCAAAATGTATTAGGGACACAATGAGCAGGAGGTCCCTGGTTCATGAAAAATCACTAGGGGAAGGGGAGGTAGGATGGGCACTAGGATGAGGAGACAGAGGGCTGCAAAAAGGGCACAGAGGGGAGCAAACTTAGGGCAGAAACTAGGGACACCCAGGTCAGACACAACAGGAATTGACACCACAGAAAGCAACACAACCTGAGTAATGCAGTAAGGAACTCAGGCTGGTGGCCAGGCCATGGGAGGGTAGGGCGAAGAGTTGGGGTGAGGAAGGGTTGGGTTGGCTTAGGGGAAGCTTTCAAGGCTAGAGGGCAGCAGAGGGATGGGAGGGGATCGCCCAGGATAAGGTCATCACTTGGCCTAATTCCACTGCCAGTTGTCAAGTTTGGGTAGCAAAGGGAGCCCAGGGATGAGCAGGGCTGTGTTGCCCATAGGAATCCTTCAGGGCCCAGAGGCCAGCAAATTTCACTCCTCTGCCCCAGGTGAGTAGATCCTCAGAGAGAGACCAGAACCAAAGGAGGGCAATGTGAATGTACCTTTGGTCTGGAATTGGGGGGGGGTGTCAGTGTGGAGACAACAACCATTGGAGGAGATCAGGCTAGGGAGAAGCAGGGGGAGGGCAGTGTCCTGCCAATGACAAAATACCACAGTACAAGGGGAACAGAGTGGAGGAACAAGAGGGGGCCAAGAAAGTGGCCTTAAATCAAGGGACAGGGACAGGATCCTCAAGAAGGACGACCGGGAGCTCCAGCAAGAAGCCAGTCCCAAGAATGGGGAGCCAAGTGCCAGGCCCCGGTCCTGGGTCCTATGAAAACAGAAAGGGCTGGGGAGGGGAGAAAGGGGAGCAAGGGTAGTGGGTGGTGCAGCGAGAGGAGGGCTCAAGGCTCAGGTTCACTACTGGGTGTCAGGATTAAGGAGGAAGTCCTGTGCAGAGGTAGTCCAAAGTCCCAGGCAAGGGGCACAACTATGTTTTCTCTAAGGGAGCCCACAGGGCCAAACACCCAGTTCCAGTCCCCTGGACCTGGTGAGCATCTTGGGAAAGGGATCTTGAAAAGGGGCCCAGCAGGGACAGGCACAACAGGAGGGATGAAAGACCAGAGGAATAGTGTTGATGGGGTGCAGGCCAGGACACCAAAAAGGAGCCCAGGCTAGGCAGCAACAGGAAGGCCCAGGACAGGAAAGGCAGGTAGGTTCAGGCCTGGGCAGGCTGGTGACAGTAGGGTTCTAAGGTTCAAGGAAGCCAAGGGTAGTAGGGTACTGACCCCAATGAAGCCTGTAGTCCAAGCCCAGGGAAGCTTGTAGCAAGAAGGGCCCCCAGAATCTCAAGCGAGGAAGCAGGCCAGAGAATGGATAGCCAAAGGCCAGGCCTTGGGGAGTTGGCTCAGGACAGTGGACAAGATTTGGGAAGGAAGACAGGGATCCAGCATGGGGCAGTCAGGCTCCAGGCCCAGGGCCACCTCCAGGTTTCAGGGTTCCTGGTGCAGGACCAAGCACCCAGGGAGAGCAAGGGGCCCAGGTGAGGGGCAGTACATTGTTTCCCATAGGCACCCTGGATCAGATGAGAATCTACATCCAGGGTCCTGGCAAAGGAGGCCAGGAAAAGGAAGGATTCCAGAAGGAGGGCGATGGGAGGGAATTACAGGGGGTCAGGGTGGGTGTGCATAGGGGCGAGACCCAGGACCCAAGGCAGGAGCCCAGGGAAGGGACCCACCTGATCAATGGTGATGGGTGACCCAAGGAGAAGGCGACTTATGAGTGCCAAAAAAAATGTAGAAGCCATGTGTGGGAAGGGGCTATGTGAGGACCAGAAAAAGCCAAGGGGCACCTAGGGGAACCCACAGGCTAGCCCAAGCAAGGGGCCCCTAGGTCAGACCCAACATGAAGAGATTCCTTGCTATGCCAAGGGCCGTGAGGAACATAGTCAGGGGCTCAGGTGAACGCCCAGGCCCAGAGACCTGAGCCCAAAGGGTCAGGGTTAGGGAGGGCTTGGATGCAGTAGTGGCAGCATACAAGGCCAGAGGGCAGGGGAAAGAAGGGAGTGGATTGCTTCAGGCTGGATTGGAGCAAGTCCAGGTTAACTGCCAGACCTCAAGGTTCAGGCAGTGAAGAGGACTCAGGGGAGTGGCAGGGCTGTTTCCCATAGGGAGCTTTCAGGGCACAGAGGCGAGCCAATTCTGCTCCTCTGCCCCAGATGAGTAGATCCTCAGTGAGGGACCTGGACTGAAGGAGGGGCCAAAGAGGGTACTGTGAGTGGAGACCTGGTGTGTGGAAGTGGTGGGTGGGTCAGGCTGCGAAGACCCATTGGAGCAGCATAGGCTACGGAGAAGCAGGGGGAGAGGAGGGTCTGGGTAGTGCCAGGATACCACAGCATGAGGGGATCAGAGGGGAGGTGAGGAGGGGCCAGTAAGAGGGGCCTAAAACCAAGGGACAGGTAAAGGGTCCTAAAAAAGGGTAGCCAGGGTCTGAGGCAATGTGCCAGGTCCTGTAACGGAGAGCCAAGTGCTAGCACCTGGTCCTGGGTGAATTAAAAGAAACATGGAGGGGGAAGAACG
This sequence comes from Marmota marmota marmota, assembly GCF_001458135.2. Taxonomy (NCBI): domain Eukaryota; kingdom Metazoa; phylum Chordata; class Mammalia; order Rodentia; family Sciuridae; genus Marmota; species Marmota marmota. The sequence goes on from NW_026003424.1 coordinate 991,595, forward strand.
GGATGGGAAAAAGTTGACTGAATACACAGAGGGAGAAGGGCTCAAGGCCCAGGTCTACTGCAGGGCGTCAGGGGTCGGGAGCAGGGCCCGGGCTGAGGGAGGCCAAAGGGCCCAGGCAAGGGCAGGGCTACGTTTTCCAAAGGGAGCCCCCAGGGCCAAGAGAACAGGTCAAGTATCCTGGCCCCAGTGCTGAGCATCCTGGGAAGGGGATCAGGAAAGTGGGCGTGGCAGACCAGAAAGGATGGAAGGGCCAAAGGAGGTTACAGACTGAAGGGCCACAGGAAGAGTGTGGGTGGTGTGGGGCCCATGACCTCAGCAAGGAGCCGAGGCAGGGGACCAAGAGGAGGACCCAGGCCAGGGGAGGGCAGAGAATGCTGGCACCCAAAGGCGGGACTGCCCTAGGGTTCTGTAGTACAGGGAGCCAAGGGAAGCAGGGAAGCAGCCCCAGCAAAGGGCCCTCAGACAATGCCAGGAAAAGCAGTGAGCAAGAAGGGCCACCAGAGGAGTGAGGCCACGGAACTGAGAATGAATTACCAGGGCTTAAGGAGGGGTATAAAGACAGTGAACAAGATTTGGGAGGGAAGAAAGGGGATCCAGCAGGGGGAAGTCAGGCTCCAGGCCCAGGGCCACCTCCAGTTTTCAGGGTTTTGGGTGCAGGACCAAGCACTCAGGGAGAACAAGGGGCCCAGGCAAGGGACAGGGCATTGTTTCCCATGAGATGTGCTTGTTCAGATAAGAATCTATGGCCAGGGTCCCAGCAAAGGAGTCCATGAACAGGAATGTGGCTGGAAGGAGGGGGAAGGGAGGACACAGAATAAGGTTGGGGTGAGAGCCCATAGAGGCGAAACCCAGGACCCAAGCCAGTTGCCCATGCAAGGGACCCACCCAATCAATAGTGATGTAGGACCCAAGGAGCAGGAGACCTGCAAGTGCCAGAAAAAAGCACCAGGGGAAGGGAAGGAAGCAGTTGTGTGAGGACCAGGAGAAGCCAAGGTTCACCTAGGGGAGACCACTGGTGGGCCCAAGCAAGGGGCCACCAGGTCAGACCCAACACAAAGAGACTGCTTGCTATGCCAAGGCCCATGAGGAACATAGTCAGGGGCTCAGGTGAATGCCCAGGCCCAAGGACTGAAGAGCAAAGGGTCAGAGTTAGGGAGGGCTGGGTTGCACTAGGGGCAGCATGCAAGGCCAGAGGGCAGAAAAGGGAAGGGAGGGGATAGCTTAGGGCTGGGTTGGATCAAGTCCAAGTTAACTTGCAGGCCTCCAGGTTCACTCAGTGAAGAGGACTCAGGCAAGTGGCAGGGCTGTGTTTCTAATAGGGATCACTCAGGGCACAAAGGAGAGCCAATTTGCTCCTCTGCCCCAGGTGAGGACATCCTCAGAGAGGGACTTGGACAAAAGGAGAGGCCAAAGAGGGTACTGTGAGGGGAAACCTGGTGTGCGGAAGTGGGTGGGTGTCTGGATGCCAGGACTCATTCGAGCAGCATAGGCTAGGAAGAAGCAGGGGGAGCAGTGGGTCTGGGCAGTGCCAGTATACCACAGCATGAGGAAATCAGAGGGGAGGCACAGGAGTGGGCCACTAAAAGGGGCCTGAAATCAAGGGACAGGGACTGGGTCGTCGAGACAGGAAGCCAGGGGCTCAAGAATGGAGCCTGGCCCAGTAATGGAGAGCCAAGTGTTGCACCTGGGCCTGGGTGAATGAAGAAGGACATGGTTTTCTGTGGGAGCTCTTATACCTCTGAAGCCTGTGTAGATTGGACTGGCTCCTCCAGGCAAGAGACCCCTCCCACCTTGGTGTCCAGGCTATGTTGCATTGTGCCTCAGCCCATGTAGAGGGGCCTCACCACTACAGTCATGAGATCCCTTCCACCTGGGTGCCCAGTTGGGGGATGTGGTCGTGTACAGCTGCAGCAAGAATATCAGGGACTCACTCCTCCAGGTGGGATATGACTTTCACCTGGGTGTCACGGGGAGCTTATATCTAGGTGCAGCCAGAGTAGCAGGGACTTTCCCCTCTAATCAAGAGACCTCTCAAAGTTGGGTTTGTACTAGGGGCTCCTGTACAGCTGCAGCCAGGGTACCAGGGGCTCACCCCTTCAGGCAGGAGACCCCTTTCACCTGGGTTTAGGGGGAACTGGTATACCTCTGCAGGCAGGGTTGAGGGGACTCAGCCTCTAGGCAGGAGACTCCTCCCAGCTATGTGTCTGGGGAGCTAGTACACTGCCCCAAACAGGGTAGAGGGGACTCATGCCTTAAGGTGGGAGATCCTTCCCACCTGAGTGTTGCAGGGATCTTATATACCACTGCAGCCAGGCTAGAGGGGACTTGTCTCTCCAGGCAAAGACCCTTCCAACCAGGGTGTCAAGGGAAGCTCATATACCACTGCAGCCAGGGTAGAGGGCACTCGCCCTGCCAGGCTGGAGACCCCTACCACTTGGATGTCTGGGGGGTGCTCTTATACTGCCCATTCAGGGTAGCAGGATCTCTCCACTCCAGGCGAGAGACCCCTCCCACCTGGGTGTCAAGGGAGCTCCTATACCACTGCAGCCAGGTTATAGGAGCCTCCAAACTCCAGTTGGGAAACCTCTCCCACCTGGGTGACTGGGGGAGCTCCTATACCTCCCAGCCAGGTTAGAGGGGATTTGCTCCTCCAGTTGGGAGACGCCTTCCACGTAGGTGTCCTGGGACCTCTTATATGGCACCAGCCAAATTAGAGGTGACTCGCCCCTCTAGGTGAGAGACACCTCCCACCTGGGTGTTGCAGCCTTGTATAGCTTGTATACCACCAAAGCCAGGGTAGAGGGGACTCGCCCCTCCAGACGGGATACCCCACCCAACTGGGTGTCTTGGGAAGCTTGTGTACCTGCACAGCTAGGGTATAGGGGATTGCCTTCTCTAGGCTGGATACCCTTTCTACTTGGGTGTCCTGGGAGCTCTTATATGGCACCAGCCAAAGTAGAATGGACTCTCGCCATTCCAAGCGGGAGACCCCTTCCACCTTGGTATGGTATACAGCCAGGATACAGGGAACTCATATACAGCCACAGCCAGGATACAGGGAACTCGTCTGTCAAGGCGAGAGACCCCTCCTACCTGGGTGTCAAGGGGAGATCTTATACCACTGCAGCCATTGTAAAGAGGAATTTCCCCTTAAGGAGGGAGACCCCTCCCACTTGGGTGGCTGGGGATCTCCTATACCACCACAGGCAGTGTAGAGGAAACTCTGCACTTTGGATGTCCTGGAGAGTTCCAATACTGTTACAACAAGAGTAGAGGGAACACGCCCCCGCAGGCAGAAACCCCTCCCACCAGGGTGTACTAGGAGTTCTTATATGGCAAGAGATAAAGTAGAGGGGACTCACCTTTCCAGGCGGGATACCCCTCCCACCTGGGTGTCAGGGGAACTTGAATACCACCATGCCCTGGGTATAGGGGACTCGCCTGTCCATGCGGAGGTCCACACCCATCTGTGTGTAGGGGGGCCCTTGTATACCACCTTAGCCTCGGTGAAGAAGACTCCACCTCCAGGTGGCAGACCCCTCCCATCTGGGTCTCTGGAGAGATTGTATACTGCAACATCCAGGGTACAGGGGACTCATTGCTCCAGGAGGGAGACCCTTCTCACCTGGGTGTTGGGGGGAGCTCCTATACCACTGCAGCCAGTGTAGAGGGGATTCACTTCTCCAGTCGGGAGTCCCCATAACCTGGGTGTCGGGGGTAGCTCCTATACACCAGAGCCAGTGTAGAGGGGACATGCACCTCCAGGGGGAAGACCCCCCCTAACTGGGTGTCAGGGGAAAGTCATATTCTGCTGCAGCCAGGGTAGAGTGGACACACTCCTCCAGGCGAGAGACCCCTCCCATCTTGATGCCAGGGCCAGTTTGTATTCTGACTTAGCCAGTGTAAACGGGACTCGCCCCTCCATGCGGGTGACCCCTCCCACCTGGGTGTTGGGGGAGCAGGTATACAGCTGCAGCCAGGGTAGCTGGGACTCGCCCCTCCAGGCGGGAGACCCCTTTCACCTGCTTGTCTCTGAGAGCTCTTCTCCCTCCGCAGCCATTGTAGAGGGGACTCGCCACTCAAGGAAAGAGACCACTCCTCCCCGGGTGTGGTGGGGAGCTCGTGTATCTCCAGCACATGGGTAGAGGGGACTCGCCCCTACAGGCGAGAGACCCCTCCCACCTGGGTCTCCGGGGAGCTCCTGTACTACCACAGCCACACCTAGGTGTACTGGAGCTCTTGTATGGCAAGAGCTAAAGTAGAGTTGACTTGCCCTTCCATGCAGGATACCCCTCCCACCTAGGTGTCTTGGAGACCTTGTATACAGCCACAGCCAGGGTAGAGGGGACTCATTGCTCCTGGCAGGAGACCCCTAAAACCTGGGTGTCTAGGAAAGCTCCTATACCCCTGTGCCAGTGTACAGGGGACTCACCACTCCAGTCGAGAAACCCCATAACCTTGGTGTCGGGGAGAGCTCCTATATGGCCAGAGCCAGGGGAAAGGGGACTAGACCCTCCAGGTGGATGATCCTATTTACCTGGTGGTCAGGGCAGTTTATATACTGCCACAAGTAGGGTGGAGGGAACTCACCACTGATTGAGGAGACCCCTCCCACCTGGGTGTATGGTGGACCTCCTATACCACTGCAGCCAGGGTATAGGGGACTCGCCTCTCCAGGCCGGAGATCCTCCCACCTGGGTGTGAGGGGGAGATCCTTTACCAAAGCAGCCAGGGTATAATGGACTTGCCCTTCCAGTCCGGAGACCCCTCCCACTGAATGTCTGGGTGAGCTCTTATACCTACGCAGCCAGGTTAGAGGGGACTTGCCCCTCCAATCAGGAGGCCCCTCCCACATGGGTGTCCTCAGGAGTTTGATTACTGCAGCAGCCAGGGTAGAGGGGACCTGCCCCTCCAGGTGAGAGACCCATCCAACCTGGGTGTCAGAAAGCTAGTAAACCACTGCAGCCAGGGTAGAGGGGCTGCCCCTCCAAGAAGGAGACCCCTCCCACCTGTGTGTTTGGGAAGGAAGGGTAGAGGGAAGTCACCACTCTAGGCAGGAAACCCCTCCTACTTGTTTGTCTGGGTGAGCTCCTTTACCTCTGCAGCAAGGATAGAGGGGACTTGCCCATCCAATCCGGAGACCCTTCCCACCTGGTGTCTGAGGGATCTTGATTACTGCAGCATCCAGTGTAGAGTGGACACCCCTGTACAGGCGGGAGACCCCTCCAACCAGGGTGTTGGCGGGAGCTCCTATACTGCCACAGCAAGGGTAGAGGGAACATTCCCCTACAGGCAGAAGACCCCTCCCACCTGGGTATACTGGGAGCTCTAATAAGACAAGAGCTAAAGTAGAGAGGACTTGCCCATCCAGGAGGGATATCCCTCCAACCTGGGTGTCAGGGAAGCTTGAATACAACCATAGTAAGTGTAGTGGAGACTTGCCCATCCATGCGGAAGACCACTCCCACCTGTGTGTAGGGGGGCACTTGTATACCGCCTTAGCCAGGGTAGAGAAATATGCTCCTCCAGGTGGGAGACCCCTCCCACCTGGATGTCTGGGGGAGCTCTTATACCCCCAGAGCCAGTGTAGAGGAGACTCACCCCTCCATTTGGATGACCCCATATCCTGGGTGTTGGGGAAGCTCCTATATAGCCAGACCCAAGGTAGGGGGGACTCGACCCTCCAGGTGGAAGATCCCTTGAACCAGGTTGTCAGCGGAGTTCATATACTGGCATAGCAGGGTAGAGGGGACTTGCAACTGGAGGCAGGAGACCCCTCCCACCTGAGTGGAGGGGGGACCTCCTATACAACTGCAGCTATGGTACAGGGGACTCACATATCCAGGCTGTAGGCTCTCCCACCTGGATGTCAGGGAGAGATCCTTTACAAGCGCAGCTAGGGTAGAAGGGACTCACCCCTCCAGGCAAGAGACACCTCCGTCCTGGGTGTCAGGGAAACCTAGTAAACTACTGCAGCCAGGGTAGAGGATACTCACCCCTTCAGGCGGGAGACTCCTCCCATCTGGGTATGGGGGTGGAGCTCATTTAACACAGCATCCAGAATAGAGGGGACTCGCCCCACCAAGCACAAGACCCCTCTCCCCGTGTGTGGCAGAGAGCTCTTATATCTCCAAAGCCATGGTGGAGGGGACATGCCCCTCCAGTCAGGAGACATCTAAAACCTGGGTGTCAGGGGGAGCTCCTATACCACCACAGGCAGGGTCCAGGGGACTCTACCCTCAAGTTGGGAGACTCCTTCCAACTGGGTGTTAGGAGAGCTCCTGTACTGCAGCAGCCAGGATAGAGAGGACTCACCCCTCCAGGTGGGAGACCCCTTCCACCTGGGTGTCTCAGGGTAGAGGCGACTTGCCCCTGCAGATGGGAGACCCCTCCCATCTGGGTGTGGGGGGAGCTCATATACCACTGCAGCCAGCGTAAAGGGTACTTGTTGCACCAGGCGATAGACACCTCCCACCAGGGTGTCAGGGGGAGGTTTTATAATGCCACAGCCATTGTAGAGGGGATTCACCACTCCAGTTGAAGATCCCTACCACCTGGTTGTCAAGGGGAGCTCTTATACCACCACAGCCAGGGTAAAAGGGACTCACCCCTCCAGTCGGGGGACCCTTCCCACCTGGGTGTCTGGGGGAGCTCCTATACCTCTGCAGCCAGTTAGAGGGCCTCACCCTTCCAGTTGCAAGATGCCTCCCACATGGGTGTCCTGGGAGCTCTTATATGGCACCAGCTAAAGTAGAGGGGACTTGCCCCTCCAGGCTGGAGACTCCTCCCACCTGGGTGTCTGGGAAAGCTTGTATAATTTTACAGCTTAGGGTAGAGGGGATTCCCTGCTCTAGGAGTGAAACCCTTTCTACCTAGGTGTCAGGGAGAGCTCTTATACTGCCACAGCCATGGTAGAGGGGATTCACCCCTCCAGGTAGGTTATCCCTCCTACCTGGGTGTCAGAAGGAGTTCTTATACTGCTACAGCCAGCCAGGGTAGAGGGACTCACCCCTCTAGGAGGGAGACCTTGCCCACTGGATGTGGGTGGGGGAGCTCATTTAACACTGTAGGCAGGGTAGTGGAGACTCGCCCCTCCAGGGAGGAGACCCCTCCCAAATGGATGTCAGGGGGATCACGTATAACACCTTAGCCAGGGTAGAGGAGATTTGGCCCTCCAGGCGAAAGACTCCTACCACCATGGTGTCAGGGGACGTCATATAACAAAGCATCCAGGGTAGAGAATTCTTGCCCCTCCAGGAGGGAGAACCCTCTCACAAGGGTGTCAAGTGGAGCTCATATAATGCAGCAGCCAGGGTAGAGAGGATTTGCCCCTCAATATTGGACACCCCTCCCACCTGTGTATGGTGGGGGGGGAGAGGGAACTCACACTCTGGGCGGAAGGCCCATCCCACCTTGTGTCAGTGGAAGCTCATATACTGCAGTAGCCAGGTAGAGTGGACAGGCTCCTCTAGGCGAGAGAACCCTCCCATCTTGGTGCCAGGGCGAGCTTGTATTCTGCCTTAGCCAGGGTAACAAAGACTCGCCCCTCCAGGCATGAGACATCTTTCACCTGGTTATCAGGGTGAGCTCTTATCCTGCTGCAACCATTGTAGAGGGGAATTGCCCCTTAAGACAAGAGACCCCTCTCCCCTTGGTGTTGGGGGAGCTCCTCTATTTCCAGGGCCAGGGTAGAGGTGACTCGTCCTTCCAGTTGTGAGACCCCTTTCACCTGGGTGTCAGTGGGAGCTCCTATACAGTCACAGGCAGTGTCCAGGGTACTATACCCTCCAAGATGGAGACTCCTCCCACCTGGGTGTCAGCAGAGTTCCTATACTGTAGCATCCATAGTTGAGGGGACTCACACCTCCAGGTGGGAAACCCCTTCCACCAGGATGCCTCAGGGAGCTTGTATACCAGCTTAGCCAGGGTAGAGGAGACTTACCCCTCCATACGGAAGACCCCTCCAACATGGGTATCTGCCACAGTCCGGCTGCAGCAAAATAACTGGGGGGTGACAAACAACTTGTGTACATTGATACAGCAGGAGTAGGAGCCATTTATTGTAGGACAGGAAGGGTATATATACATTACACACAGCTTATCTTAGTTAACATAAACTAGATAAAGCAGTCAACCAATAAGGAATCTCCACACTTAATGGCTCCCTGGCATTACTTCACAAACCACTCCCTCTGGCAAAA
>NW_026003424.1:1003133-1006235 GCF_001458135.2 Marmota marmota marmota
GGGAGACTCCTCCCACCTGGGTGAAGGGGGTGGAGCTCAAGTACCCCTGCAGCCAGGATAGTGGGAACTCATCCATCGAGGCAGAAGACTCCTCCCACCTGGTTGTCAGTGAGAGCTCTTATAACACTAGAGCCATGCTAGAGTGTACTTTCCCCTTCTGGTGGGAGACCACTTCCACCTGGGTGTCCTGGGGAACTCCAATACCACTGCAGCAAGATAGAGGGGACTCTAACCTCCTGGGGGGAGACTCCTCCCAATTGGGTGTCAGAGGAGCTCCTATACCACTGCAATCAAGGTAGAGCGGACTTGCCCTTCCAAACGGGAGACCTCTCCCACCTCTGTGTTTGTGTTTGCTCCTATACCTCAACAGTCAGGGTAGAGGGGACTTGCCACTCCAATTGGGAGACCACTCCAACTTTGGTGTCTGGCGTTGCTTGATTACTGCAGCAGCCAGGGTAGAGGGGACTCACCCTTGCAGGTAGAAGAGCCCTCCCACCTGGGTGTATTGGGAGCTTTAATATGGCAAGAGCTAAAGTAGAGGGGACTTGCACTTCCAGGTGGGAAACTCCTGCCACCTGAGTTGGGGGAGCATGTATACCGCCAATACCAGGGTAGAGGGGAATCAGCTGTCCATGGGGAAGACCACTCCCACCTGTGTGTAGGGGGGCGCTTGATTAGTGCCTTAGTTGGGGTAGAGAAGACTTGCCCCTCCAGGCGTGAGAACCCTCCCACCTGGGTGTCAGGTGGAGCTAATATACTCCAGCATCCAGGATAGAAGCAACTCACACCTCCAGGTGAGAGGCAACTATCACTTGAGAATGGGGATAACTATTATACAGCCTTTTCCCGGGTAGATGGGACTCACCCCTCCAGGAGGGAACCCCATAACCTGGGTGTTGGGGAGCTCCTTTACCACCAGATCCAGGGGAGAGGGGACTCGACCCTACAAGTGGAATAACCCATCCACCTGGTTGTCAGGGGAGTTCATATACTACCACAAACAGGGTAGAGTGGACTTGCCATTGGAGGAGGGAGACTCCTCCCACCTGGGTGTTCTGGGACTTCCTATACCACTGCAGCCAGGATAGAGAGGACTTGCCTCTCCAGGCCAGAGACCCTCCCACTTGGGTGTCAGGGGGAGATCCTTTACTGTCGCACCTAGTGTAGAGGGGTCTTGCCCCACCCAGGCAAGAGACCCATCCAACCTGGGTGTCTAGCTCTGCCAGGGTAGAGGGAAGTCAACCCTCTAGTTGAGAGAACCCTCCCACCTGGGTGTTAGCAGGCTAGAGGGGACTCTAGCCTCCTGGCTGGAGACTCATCACAATTGGGTGTCAGGGGAGCTCCTATACTGCAGCAGAGAGAGCAGAGAAGACTCCCAGCTCTAGGCGGGAGACCCCTCCCACCTGGGTGTCAGGGGGAGTTCCTATACCACTGCAGCCAGGTTAGAGCTGACTTGCCCTTCCAGTCGGAAGACCCCACCTACCTCTGTGTCTGGGTGAGTTCCTATACCTCTGCAGCCAGGGTAGTGGGGATTCAGCCCTCCAATAAGGAAATATCTCCCTCCTGTGTGACCAGGGGAGCTTGATTACTTCACCAGCCAATGTAGAGTGCACTCACCCCTATAGAGGAGAGACCTCTACCACCTGGATGTCATGGGGATCCCTATACTGCTGTAGCAAGAGTAGAGGGAATACACTCCTGCAGCAGAAGAACTCTCCAACCTGGGTGTACTGTGAGCTCTTATATGGCAAGAGCTAAAGTAGAGGGGACTCGCATTCCAGGCGGGATACCCCTCCAACCTTGGTGTCTGGAAGTGCTTGTATACAGCCCGAAACAGGGTAAAGGGGACTCAATGCTAGAGGTGAGAGACCCCTAACACCTAACCCTAACACCTGGGTGTCTGCATAACTCTTATACCCCACAGCCAGTGTAGAGGGGACTCTTCCCTCCAGCAGAGGACCCCTCCAACCTGGGTGTCCTATACCCTAGCAGCCAGGGTAGAGATAACTTGCAAATCTAGGCGACAGACACCTCCCATTTGGGAATGGTGGTAACTCCTATACCGCCTTAGCCAGGGTAGAGGGGACACACCCCTTCATGTGGAAGACCCCTCCCAAACAGGTGTCTGGAAGCAGGGTTCATATACAGCTGCAGCTAGGATAGCAGCTGCTCACCCTTCCGGGTAGGAGACCCCTCCCTACAAAGGGTAGGACGGGGTTCTTATACCCCCTTAGCCAGGGTGAAGAGAATCGCCCCTTGGAGACACTCCCACTTGGGTGTCACGGGGAACTTGTGTACCACCTGGGCCAGGGTAGAGGACACTCGCCCATCCATGTAAGAGACCCCTCCAACCTGGCTTTAAGCGGGAACTTATATACCACCCTAGCCAGGGTAAAAAGTATTTTCCCCTTCTGGTGAGAGATCCCACCAACCAGGGTGTCAGGGGGGCTTATATATTGTCACAGCCAGGATAAAGGGGACTCACCCCTCCATTCGGAAGAGGTCTCCATCTGGTGTCTGGGGGAGTTTGTAAACCTCAGCAGCCAGGGTAGAGGGGACTCTCTGCTCCAGTCAGGAGAACCCTCTCACCTGGGTGTTGGGGGAAGCTCCTATACCTCTGCAGCCAGGGTAGAGAGAACTTGCCCTTCCACTCAGGAGACCCGTCACACCTAGATGTCTGCGTGACCTCCTATAAGTCTACAGCCAGGGTAGAGGAGATCAGCCCCTCCAATTGGGAGACCACTCCCACCTGGGTGTCCAGGAGAGCCCCTATACTGCCACAGCCAGCATAGAGGGAACACTCCCTTCAGGCAGAAGCCCCCTCCCACCTGGTTGTAATGGGAGCTCTTATATGGCAAGAACTAAAGTAAAGGAGACTCGCTGCTCCAGTTGAGAGACCCCTTCCCACCTGTTTGTCAGGGGGAGCTTTTATACTTCCAAAGCCAGGGTAGAGGGGACTTGCACATTTAGGTGGGAGACCCCTCCCACCTGGGATGTAGGGGGAGATCCAATAATGCCATAGCCAGGGTAGAGGGGACTCACCCCTCCAGGTGGGAGACCCCTCCCACCTGGATTTCAGGGGGAGTTTTAATACTGCTGTAG
>NW_026003424.1:1008498-1076079 GCF_001458135.2 Marmota marmota marmota
GAAAAAAGGCGTCAGCTGATATGGGATCAGGTCTGGGGAAGGCGCCTCCTTAGGACTGAACCATATATTGCAGCCACTTCTGCACAGTGGGATAGGACCTCTACTTTCACCTGCATTGTTATATAAAATAGAAGGGGGAACTGTGGTAAGCCATTCTTATAGACCGTGGCCGCCATTAGAAGATGGCGCCGGCTTCCACTGTGGCCTGTGATAAACAACTCCTTTTATGGAGAGTTGGCGCGCAATCCCTTTCCACCCTATGAGAGAGATCCACGTGGCGGCTTAGGATTGGGATGCGGGGGGCTTTATTAAGCTGTGCTTGGGTGTGTTCGGGCGGCGGGCGCTAGAAGATGATACATGACTCAAGGCCTGAATAAACTGCTGAAAGAAGAATCCTGTGTCGTGTTTCCCTTGCCGGCGAGGGGTCACGACAAGTTCCTATACCACTGCAGCTAGGGTAGAGCGGACTTGCCCTTCCAGTCCGGAGACCCCTCCTACCTGAGTGTCTGGGTGAGCTCCTGTACCTATGCAGCCAGGGTAGAGGGGACTCACCCCTCCAATCTTGAGGCCCCTCCTACATGGGTGTCCTGGGGATCTTGATTACTGCAGCAGCCAGGGTAGATGGGACCTGCCCCTCCAGGCAAGAGACCCATCCAACTTGGGTGTCAGGGAAAGCTAGTAACCATTGCAGCCAGGGTAGAGGGGACTCACCCCTTCAGGCGAGAGACCACTCCCATCTGATTATGGCTGGAGCTCGTATACCATAGCAGCCAGAATAGAGGGGACTCGCCCCTCAAAGAAGAATGCCCCTCACACCTGTGTGTCAGTGTGAGCTCCTACACCTCTGACGCCAGGCTAGAGGGGATTCGCCCCTCCAGGTAGAAGAGCCGTCCCACCTGTGTATCAGGGGTGAGGTGATACCACTGCAGCCAGGGTGGAGTGGACTTGCCCATCCAGGCTGGAGACCTGACCCACCTGGGTGTCAAGGAAAGCTAGTGTACCAAGGCAGCCAAGGTAGAGAGGACTTGCTCCTTTAAGAGAAAGACCCTCCCATCTGGGTATGGGCAGAAGCTCCTATACCACTGCAGCCAAGGGTAGAGTAGACTCTTCCCTCCTTTCAGGAGACCCCATCCCATCTGGGTGTGTCAGGGATGTTTTATACCTCCTCAGCCAGGGTAGAGTAGACTCTTCTCTCCTTTCAGGAGACCCCCTCCCACCTGGGTGACTTGAGGAGCTTTTACACCTCCTCAGCCAGGGTAGAGTGGACTCACCCCTGCAGGCTCGATTTCCCTCCCAACTGGGTGTATGGTGAGGTCCATTACTGCTGCAGCAAGGATATAGGGGAATCGCCCCTACAGGCGAGAGACTCCACTCCACCCTGGCTGCAGTGGTATCACCTCCCCGCTGACACACAAGTGGGAGGGGTCTTCTACCTGGAGGGGCGAATCTCCTCTAGCCTGGCATCAGAGGTGTAGGAGCTCACACTGACACACAGGTGTGAGAGGTCTTCTTCTTGGAGGGGCGAGTCCCCTCTATGTGGCTGTTATGGTATATGTGCTCCAGCCATAATCAGATGGGAGTGGTCTCTCGCCTGAAGGGGTGAGTCCCCTCTACCATGGCTGCAATGTTTACTAGCTTTCCCTGACACCCAGGTTGGATGGGTCTCTCTGTCTAAGGGAACACATACACCTCTGTAGCCAGGGTTCAGGGGACTCACCCCTCCGGGCCTCAGACCCCCTCTCACCTGGGTGACTGGGGGAACTCATACCTACACAGCCAGGGTACAGGGGACTCGCCCCTCCAGGCTGGTTACCATACCACTTGGGTGTCTTGGGGAGCTTATTTATGGTTGCAGCCAGTGTACAGGGGATTAGACCCTTCAGGCGGGAGATGGCTCCAACCTGAGTGCTGGAGGGGAGCTCCTATTCTGCCTCAGCCAGGGTAAAGGTGACTTGCACTCCAGGCAGAAGACTCATCCAACCTGGGTGTCAGGGGGAGCTCTTAAACTGCCACAGCCAAGATAGAGGGAACTCGCCCCTCCAGGTGGTAGACCCATCCCACCTGGGTTTCAGAGGGAGCACTTATACTGCAGCAGACAGGATAGAGGGGACTCTACCCTCCAGTCAGGAGACTCCTCCCTCCTGTGTGTCAGAGGAGCTGCTATACAACAGCAGCCAGGGTAGGGGGACTCCCCCCTTTCAGGCCAGAGACTCCTCTCTTCTGGGCATGGGGGGGAGCTCCTACACCGCTGCTGCCTGAGTAGAGGGGACTCACCCCTCCATGATGGACACCCCTCCCACCTGGGCATCTTAGGGAGCTTATACACCCCACTTCCAAGGTAGAGGTGACTTTCCCCTCTAGGCTGGAGACCCCTCCCACATTGGTGGCAGGGCCAGCTTGTATTTCACCTTATCCAGGGTAGAGGGGACTCGCCCTACCAGATGGGAGACACCTTCCACCTGTGTGTGTGTGTGTTGGGGGGCTTTCTTATCATTCTTATACAACTGCAGCAGGGTAGCAGAGACTGGCCCATGAAGGCGGGTGAACACTTTCACCTGGGTGTCGGGGGACCTTGTATCCTGCTGCAGCCAGGGTAGACAGGACTCACCCCTGCACGGGGGAGAGCCCTCACACCGGGGTGTCCCAAGAACCCTTATAAGGCACCAGCCAAAGTAGAGGGGACTCACCCCTACAGTCGGAAGTCCCCTCCCACCTGTGTTTTGGAGGAGCTTTTTTTTTTTTTTTTTTTTTTTTACATTTGAATCAAATGGGGTATAATTTCTCATTTTTCTGATTGTACAGGTTGCAGAATCACATTGGTTGTACAGTCTCCTATATACTTTCAGCAATAATAATTTCTATTTTATTCTGCTGCTCTTCCCTTCCCCACTTCACCTGCCCTCCCCTCCCATCATTTCTCTCTACCCAATCTAATGTGACACACTTTTTTTTCTCCTCACAACATCATACATGTATTCTGTATGATAGGGTCTCCTTCCGTGTTCCGTGCAATTCCCCTTCTCCCTCCTTTTCCCTAACACCTCTCTTCCCTATTTAGTGGTAATCTTCTTCTCATGCTCTTCCTCCATATCCCATTTTGAGTCACCCTCCCTTATATCAGAGAAGACATGTGGCATTTGTTTTTAGGGATTGGCTAACTTCACTTAGCATAATCTGCTCTAATGTCATCCATTTCCCTACAAATACCATGATCTTGTTATTTTTTAGTGTTGAGTAATATTCCATTATGTATAAATGCCACATTTTTTTTTCCATTCATCAATTGAAGGGCATATAGGTTGGTTCCACAGTATAGCTATTGTGAATTGTGCTGTTATAATCATTGATGTGGCTGTGTCCCTGTAGTATTCTCTTTTTAGGTCTTTTGGGTATAGTCCGAGAAGGGGAAATGCTGGGTCAAATGGTGGTTTCATTCCCAGCTTTCCAAGGAATCTCCATTATGCTTTACAAATTGGCTGCACCAATTTGCAGTCCCACCAGCAATGTATGAGTGTACCTTTTCCCCCTGCATCCTTGCAAGCACTTATTGTTGTTTGACTTCATAATGGCTGCCATTCTTATTGGAGTGAGATGGTATATTAGTTTCAATTTGTATTTCTCTGATTGATAGAGATGGTGAGCATTTTTTCATCTATTTGTTGACTTTTTGTATATCCTCTTCTGAGAAGTGTCTATTCAGGTCCTTGGCCCAGTTGTTGATTGGGTTATTTGTTTTTTGTTGTTTAACTTTTTGAGTTCTTTGTATACTCTTGAGATTAGAGCTTTATCTGATGTTTGAGAGGTAAAAAATTTGTTCCCAGAATGTAGGCTCCCTATTCACCTCACATATTATTTCTCTTGAAAAAAAAAAAAAACATTTTAGTTTGAATTCATCCCATTTGTTGATTCTTGGTTTTAACTCGTGTGATATAGGTGTCTTATTAAGGAATTTGGGGCCTGCCCCCATGTGATGAAGATTAGGGCCAACTTTTTCTTCTATTAGATGCAGAGTCTCTGGTTTGATTCCTAGCTCCTTGATCCATTTTGAGTTGACTTTTGTGCATGGTGAGAGAAAGGGATTCAAGAGGAGTTTGTATACTGCCTTAGCCAGGGTAAAGGGGACTCGACCCTCCAGGCATGAGACCCTCCAGGCATGAGACCCTCTCATCTGGGTATTGAGGGGGGAGCTCCTGTAAGTCTGCAACCAGATATCAGGGACTCACACCACTAGAAGGGAGACCCCTCACACATGGTTGTCAGGGGAGCACATATGCCACCTCAGGCAGGGTAGAGGGGACTCACCACTACAGGAAGGAGACACCACCTACCTGGGTGTACAGAGGAGCTTATATAATGTTGCAGCCAGGGTAGAGGGAAATCACCCCTCCAAGCCTGTGACCCCTCACAACTGGGTGTCAGGGGGAGCTCATATACCACCACAGCAAGGAGAGTGGGGAATTGCCCCTACAGGCCTTTGACCCCTCCCACCTGGATGTTGGGGGGAGGTAGAATAACTCCTCAGTCAGGATACAGAGGAATCGCCCCTACAGGTGGGGTACCACTCCCACCTGGGTGTGATGAGAAGCTCCTATACTGCCACAGCTAGGGTAGAGGGGTTTGCTTCTTTAGGCCTGAGACCCCTCCAATCTGGGTGTTCCTGCCGCTGGAGACACTCTGACCCGATTGTAGGGGGGGCTTCATTATCACGTTAGCCATGGTAGAGGTGACTTGCCCCTCTAGGTGAAAGTCTCCTCCCACCTGGGTGTCTGGGAGAGCATGTATACAGCAGCAGCCAGAGTAGAGGGGACTCTCCCCTCCAACTGGGACACCTCTCCCACCCACAGGGGTGTCATGGGAGCTCCTTTACCGCCACAGGCAGGGTAGAGTGGATTCTCCCCTCCAAGACAGAGACCTCTCCCACCTAGGTTTAGGGTGGGGGGTCTCATATGCCATCCAAGCCAGGGTAGAAGGTACTGGCCTCTCTATGCGGGAGACCCCCTCCAACTTGGGGGAGCTCATATATCACTGCAGGCAGGTTAGAGTGGACTTGCCAATCCAGGTGGGACACCCCTCCCACCTGAGTGTCGGGGGGAGCTCCTATACCATGGCAACCATGGTAAAGGTGATCGCCCCTCCAGGCAAGAAACTCCTCCCACCTGTGTATTGGGGAAGAGCTGTTATACTGCTGCAGCCAGGGTAGAGGTGACTCGCCCATCCATGCGGGAGACCCCTCCAACCTGGCTTTCAGCGGGAACATATATACCACCACAGCCAGGGTAAAAATAACTTTCCCCTTCTGGTGGGAGACCCCTTCCACCAGGGTTTCAGGGGACCTCATATACTGCCACAGCCAGGATAGAGGGGACTCACCCCTCCATGCGGGAGATGCCTCCACCTGGGTGTTTGGGGGAGTTTGTATACTTCCCCAGCCAGGGTAGAGGGGACTCGCTGCTCCCGTATGGAGATCCCTCCCACCTGGCTTTTGCGGGAGCTCCTATACTGCCACAGCCAAGGTAGATGGGACTGGCCCCTCCAGGTGGGAGACCTATACCTCCACAGCCAGGGTAGAACAGACTTGACCCTCCAGGCAGAAAATCCCTCACACATGGATGTCAGGGGGAGCTCCTAAACCTTTGTAACCAGGGTAGAGCGGACTCCCCCTTTCAAGCAGGAGACCCCTCCCACCTGGGTTTCAGGGGGAGCTTGTATACCACCTCCAAAGGTGGGAGACTCCTCCCACCTTGTGTCCTGGGGAGGGGGGCTTGTATAGCAGGGACTGGAAACACCAGGCGCAAGACCACTTTCACCTGGGTGTCCAAGGGATTGCCCAGACTGCAGCATCCAAGGTAGAGGGGACTCGCCGCTACAGACTAGAATCCCCTTCCACAAGATTGTGGGAACGAGCTCAAATACTGCCCCAGCCAGGAGAGAGGGAACATGCTACTCCAGGTAGGAGACCACTCCACCTAGGTGTCAGGGAAAGCTAGGATACCACTGGAGCCAGGAAAAAGGGTACTCGCCCCTTCCGGTGGGAGACACTTCCCATATGGGTATGTTGGGGTCTTGTATACCAAGGCAGCCAGGGTAGAGGTGACTCACCCCTCCAGGCAGAAGACCCCTCCAACCTGGGTGTCTGGGGGAGCTCTTATACCACCGCAGCCATGGCAGAGGGTACTTTCCCCTTCAGACGGGAGACCCCTATGACCTGTGTGTTGGGGAGAGCTCATATACTGCTGCAGCCAGGGAGGAGGGGACTCGCCCCTCCAGGTGGGAGAACCCTTCCACCGTGTGTGTTGGAGGAGCTCCTAAACCGCCGCAGGCCGAGTAGAAGGAACTCTCCTGCAAACAGAAACCCCTTCCACCTGGGTGTCCTGGGGAGCTCCAATACCACTGTAGTGGAGTCGATGGGACTCCACCCTCCTGGTGGGGTATTCCTCCCAATTGGGTAGTGGGAGGTGTCTCTGGCCTTGAGGAGCCCATTGCATCTACCCTGGCTGCTGGGGTATATGAGCTCCACCTGACACCCAGGTAGGAGGGGACTTTCACCCAGAGGGGCAAGTCACCTTTAATCTGGCTCCATGGTGTACAGTTCCCCCAGACACTGAGGTGGGAGAGGTCTCCCAAGTAAAGGTGTGAGTCCCCTTTATCCTGGCTGCTGTGGTATAGGAGCTCTCCTGACACTGGGGTGGGAGGAGTCTTCCACCTGGAAGGGTGGGTCCCTTATACACTTCCTGCAGCGGTATAGGAGCTCACTAGGACACCAAGGTGAAAGAGGTGTCCCGCCTGGAGGGGAGAGTCCCCTCTACCCTTGCTGTGGTGGAGTATGAGCTCCTACAGACACCCAGTGGGACGGGTCTCCCGACCTGAGTGGCGAGTTCCATCTCTCCTGGCTGTGGTAGCATATGAGCTCCCCTGACACCCAGGTGGGAGTAGTCTTCCGAGTGGAGGGGCAAGTCCACTCTACCTGGATATAGCGGTATATGGGCCCGCCCACCATACCCACATAGGAGGGGTCTCCAATATAGAGGGGTGAGTCCCCTCTACCCTGGCATCTGTGGTATATGATCTCCCCCTGACACCCTGGTGGGAGGGGTCTCCCACCTGGAGGAGCAAGAACCCTCTACCCTTGCTGCTGTAGTACATGAGCTCCCCTGACACCCAGGTGGGAGTTGTCTCCTTCCTGAAGGGGTAAGTCCCCTCTACCCTGGCTAAGGTGTTATACAAGCTCCGAGCTACAGCCAGATGGGAGGAGTCTCCTCCCTGGAGGGGTGAGTCCCCACTACCCTGGCTACCATGGTATATGAACTCCTCCACCCACACGCAGGTATGTGGGATCTCCCACCTGGAGGGGCGAGTCTCCTGTACCCTGTCTGGAGAACTCTATTAGCTCTACCTGACACCAGGTGGCAGGGATCTTACACCTGGAGTGGCGAGTTTCTCCTACACATGCTATTGTGGTATAGGAGCTCCCAAGGACACCCAGGGGGGAGGGGTCTCCATCCTGGAGGGGCACGTCCCATCTACTCTGGCTGTGGGGTATAAGAACTCCCCCTGAAACACAGATGGGAGGGGTATTTGCCTGGAAGGGTGATTCCCTTCTACCAAGCCTGTGGCAGGGTAAGAATTACCCCTGACACTCTGGTAGGAAGATTATCCCACCTATAGCAGGGAATCCCTTCTACCCTAGCTGTACAGGTATACAAGCTTCCCCAGACACCCAGTTGGGTGAGGTATCCTGCCTGGAGGAGCGTACAAGACCACAGCACCCAGGTGGGATGGGTCTCCCACCTAGCGGGAGAGTTGCCTCTACTTTGGCTGGAGCCATATAAGAGCTCCCAGGACACCAACGTGGGAGGCATCTCCCACCCAGAGGAGAGAGTCCCCTCTACCCTGGCTGAGAGGTATAGGAGCTCCCCCAGTCACCCAGATGGGAGGGATTTCCTGACTGGAGGTTTGAGGCTCCTCTAACCTGGCTGTAGTGGTATAGGAGCTCCCCTGACACCCATATGAGAGGGGGTCTCTTGCCTGGAGGGGAGAAATCCTGCTATCCTGGCAGTATAAGAGCCCCCCCAGACATCCAGGTGGTAGGGGTCTCCAGCCTGGTAGAGCGAGTGCCCTCTACCCTGGCTGCAGTGGTATATGAGCTCCCCTCCACACCCTGGTTGGAGGGGTCTTTGCCTGGAGAGGTGAGTCCCCTCTAGCCTGGCTTCAGCGGTATATAAGATCCCTGCAACACTCAGGTGGGAGAGGTCTACCATCTGGAGGCACGAGTCCCCTCTAATCTGGTTGGGGCAGTGTACTAGCTCCCCAGACACCCAGGAGGAGGCGTCTCACCTGGAGGGGTGAGCCTGTCTGCCTGGAGGGGTGAGTCCCCTCTACCCAGCCTGTAGATGTATACGAGTTCCCCTAGACACCCAGTTAAAAGGGGTCTCTTGCCTGGAGGGGCGAGTCCCTGATACCCTGGCTGAAGCTGTATAGGAGCCCCCCGAACAAACCCAACTGTGAGGGGTCTCTTGCTTAGAGGGGTGAGTCCCTGCTACTCTGGCTGCACCTAGATATGAGCTACCCCTGAAACCCAGATGAAAGGGGTATCCCGCCTGGAGGGGCAAGTCCCTAATATCCTGGCTGCAGGTATACATGACCCCAATCCCCCACTGGGCACCCAGGTGGATGGGATCTAATGAATGTATTGTTGAGGCCTCTCTCCAGGGGTTGAGGCAGAATGCAAGCTCGCATGGACACCAAGGTGGGAGGGGTCTCTTACCTGGAGGAGCCAGTCCACTCTACCTAGGCTGCAGAGGTATAAGAGCTCCCACAAACAACCATGTACTTTTTCATTCACCCCAGGCTGAGGTGCAAGCACTTGGCTCTCCATTACTGGGCCTGGCTCCATTCTTGTGCCCCTGTCTGCACTTCTCAAGGACCCAGTCCCTGACCCTTGATTTCAGGCCCTTTTTACCGGCCAGCTCCTGTGCCTCCCCTCTAATTCCCTCAGGCTGTGGTATACTGCCACTGTCCAGACACTCCGGTCCCCCTGCTTCACCCTAGCCTATGCTGCAGGAATGGGTCCTAGTAGCCTGAAAGCCCCCGCCACTTCTGCACATCAGGTTTCGCCTCACAGTTCCCTATTTGTCCCCTCCTTTGGTCCAGGTCCCTTTCTGAGGATCTCTTCACCTGGGGCAGAGGAGCGGAATTGCCTCACCTCTGCACCCTGAATGCTGCTTATGGGAAACACATCCCTGCAACTTGCCTGAGTCATCTTCACTGCGTGAACATGGAGGCCTGGCAGTTAACATGGACTTGCTCCAACCCAGCCCTGAGCGATCCCCTCCCTTATCTTCCTGTCTTCTTGGCTTGTATGCTGCCACTACTGCATACCAGACCCCCCTAACCCTGACCCTTTTTGCTCGGGTCTCTAGGCCTGGGCGTTTGCCTGAGCCCCTGATCACGTTCCTCATGGCCCTTGGCATAGCAAGGAGCCTCTGCATGTTGGGTGTGACCTGGGGGCCCCTGGCTTGGGCTCACCTACGGACTTTCCTAGATGCCCCTTAGCTTTTCCTGGTCCTCACACAGCCCCTTTCTCCTCTTCCTCTTGTGCTTTTTTTCTGGCACTCATAGGTGTCCTGCTCCTTGGGTCACCCATCACCATTAATCAGGTGGGTCCCTAGCCAGGGCGCCTGGCTTGGGTCCTGGGTCTCACCCCTATGTGCACTCAAGCTGACCCCCTGTCGTTCCCTCTCATCACCCTCCTTTTGGCTCCCTTCCATTTCCTGGCCTCCTTTGCCAGGACCCTGGCTGTTGATTCTCATCTGATCCAGGGTGCCTATGGGAAACAATGCACTGTCCCATGCCTGGACCCCTTTCTCTCCCAGGGTGCTTGGTCCTGCACCAGGAACCCTGAAACCTGGAGGTGGCCCTGGGCCTGGAGCCTGACTGTCTCCTGCTGTGATCCTTGTCCTCTTTCCCAAGTCTTGTCCACTGTACTGAGCCCAGTGCTCAAGGCCTGGCCATTGGCTCTCCATTCCCTGGCTTGCTTTCTTGCTTGAGACTTTGGGGAACCCTTCTTGTACCGTGCTTCCCTGGGCTTGGACTACAGGCTTTGCTGGGGTCTGTATCCTTCTCCCCTTGGCTTCCTTGAACCTCAGAATCCTACTGTCACCAGCCTGACCAGCCCTGCCCTTAAGTGTCATTTCCTGCCCTGGCCATACTGTTGGTGCCGAGACTGGAATTCTTTCTGGAGTCCTAACCTGCAGCAAATCAACACCCTTCCTCTGGCATTTCACGCTGTACCCTCCTTCATCTCTCCTGTTGTCCCTGTCCTTTCTGGGCCCCTTTTCAAGATCCCTTTCCCAGGATGCTCACCAGGTCCAGGGGACTGGAACTGGACATTAGGCCTTGTGAGCTCCCTTTGGGAAAATGTAGCTATTCCCCTTGCCTGGGACATTGCACTCTCTCTACCCAGGCCTTGTTCCTGGATCCTGACACCCAGAAGTTAACCTAGGCTTTGATCCCTCCTCTCCCTGTGCCACCCACTATCCTTGCTCCCCTTTCTCCCCTCCCCAGCCTTGTTTTCATAGGACCCAGGACCGGGGTCTGGCACTTGGCTCCCCATTCTTGGGCCTGGCTTCTTGCTGGAGCCCCTGGTCACCTTTCTTGAGGACCCTGTCCCTGTCCCTTGATTTCAGGCCCCTTGCTTGACACCCCTCCTGTTCCTCCCCTCTTTTCCCTTGTACTGTGGTATTTTTCATTGGCAGGACCCTGCCCTCCCCCTGCTTCTCCCTAGCCTGGTCTCTTTCAATGGTTCTGGGCTCCCAACTGACAACCCCCCAATACTGGACCAATGATGTCCCTCACATTGTCCTCCTTTGGTTCTGGTCTCTCTCTGAGGATCTACTCACCTGAGGGAGAGGAGTGAAATTGGCTGGCCTCTGGGCCCAGAAGGATCCCTATGGGCAACACAGTCCTGCCTCTGACCTGTGTTCCCTTTGCCACCAAACTTGACAACTGGCAGTGTATTTAGGCCTAGTGATGACTTTGTCTTTGTGATCCCCCCATCCCTCTCCTGCCCTCTTACCTTGAAAGCTACCCCAAGCCAACCCAGCTATTCTTCATCCTGACTCTTCGCCTTGCATTCCCCTGGCCTGGCTGCCAGCTTGAGCTCCTTACTGCATTACTCAGGATTTGTTGCTCTCTATGCTGTCTCTCCCTGTCATGTCTGACAGGGGTGCCCCCATTTCTGGCCCCCAAGTTTGCTCCCCTCTGTGCCCTTTGTGCAGCCCTCAGTATCCCCATCCTAGCGCCGATCCTAACACTCTTTCCCCTAGTGCTTTTTCCTGGAGCATGGACCTCCTGCTCATTGTGTCCCTAATACATTTTGATGGAGTTGTTCCCTTAACTGGGCTGCTTGATTGGGTCATGGCTTTTGACCTTCTCTGCACCCACCGCGACCCCCCACTGTGCCCTCATATTGCCAGGCACTTTGGCCTGTTCCCTGGCCCTTGATCCTCATCTGGGCCAGGGCGCCTTATGGGAAACAGAACCCTGACCCTTGACTGGGCTACTTGCTCTCACTAGGCCCTTGGGGAAGCCCCAGGTGTCCTGACATCTAACAGTGGTGCTGGGCCTCGAACCTGCCTCCCCCCTGCTTTATCCCCTGCAATCCCTCCCCAGCCCTGTCCACTGTCTTGAGCCTCCTGCCCCAGCCCTGGCCTGTGGCTCTCCATTCCCTGGACTGGCTCCTCTCTTGAGACTCTTGGTGTCCTTCTTGATCTGTGCTTCCATGTGCTTGAACTGTAGGCCTCACTGGGGCCACTTCCCAGCTACCCTTGTCTTCTCTGCATCTCACAATCCTAGTGCAGCCTCTGTCTGCCTATTCCCACCCTTACCTGCTTTCCTCTAGCCCAGGCCCTCCTCTAGGTCCCTAGTCTCAGCTCCTTTCTTCGGTCCTGACCCTCACCCCACAAACACCCTTCTTCCAGCACTTCATTCTGTGTCCTACTGTGGCCCTCCTGTTGTCCTTGTCCCTGCTGGGCTCCTTTTTCAGATCCCCTTCCCAGGATCCTCACCAGAGCCAGGGGATGGAACTGGGATGTTTGCCCCTGCAGACTTCCTTTGGGAAAAGTTAGCAGTGCCCCTTGCCTAGGGGCTTTGGCCTCCTTCAGCCTGGGCCCTGCTCCTCAATCCTGACACCCTGAAGTGAATCTGGAAAATGATCCCTCCTCTTCCTGTGCCACCTGTTCCCCTTACTCCCCTTTCTCCTCATATACCACCATGGCCAAGAGAGAGGGGGACTCGCCTTTCCAGATGGAAGACCACACCAACCTGGGTTTTGTGGGAGCTCCTATAGCCCAGTAGCCAGGGTTGAGGAACTTCCTCATCTATTCGGGAGACCACTCACACCTGGGTTTTGGGGGGAGATCCTACACTGTTTCAGCCAGGATAGAGAACACTTGCCCCTATAGGCAGAAGATTCCTCACACCAGGGTGTTGGGGGGAACTCAAAACAGTCACAGCCAGAGTAGAGTTGGGACTCACTCCTCCAGGCGGGATTCCCCACCCACCTGGATTTCAGTGGGAGCTCATATGCCACCACAGCCAGGGTAGGGGGGATTCACACCTCCAGTCCCCTCTACCCTGGCTAACTTGGTATACAAGTTCTGTTAAACACCCAGGTGGGAGGGTCTCTTTCCTGGAGGGGCAAGTCCCCTCTACCCTGGATAGTGCTGTATAGGACCCCCCCCCAACTGGACACCTAGTTGGGAGTGGTCTTCCACCTGGAGGGGCGATTCCTCTCTACCCTGGCTGCTGTGGTATAAGAGTTCTCCCTGACACCCTGGAGGGAGGTGTCTCCTGACTGGAAGGGCCAGTCTTCTCTACCCTAGCTAAGGTGCTTTACTAGCTCCCTGAAGGTGGTAGGGGTTTCCTGTCTGGAGGGGTGACTCTCCACTACCCTGACTGCAGTGATATAAGAGCTCTCCCACTGTGACACCCCGGTGGGAGCAGACTCCAGCCTGGAGGGGAGAGTTCCCTCTAAACTGCTGCTGGGGTATACTAGCCCCCTCCAACACCCAGGTGGGAGGAGTCTCTAGCTTGGAGGGGGGAGTCCCTTTGCCCTCGCTGCATCTTTATAAGAGCTCCCTTTAACACCCAGGTGGGATAAATCTTCCACCTGGAGTGGCATATACCCTATACTCTGGCTTCCACAGTATAGGAGCTCCCCCCTGACACCCTGGTGGAATGGGTCTCCCGCCTGGAGTGGTGAGTCCTCTAAGGTGGTATACAAGCTCCCAAGGACACCCAGGTGAGAAGGGTTTCCTTTGTGGAGGGATGAGTCCCCACTACCCTGGGTGTAGTAGTATAAGATCTCCCACTCACACATACAGGTGGGAGGGTTCTCCAACCTCCAGTGGAGAGTCCCTTTTTCCCTGCCTCTGAGGTATATGAGCTACCCTGACAACCAGGGCTTAGGGGTCTCCCACCTAGTGGGGAGAGTCCCCTCTCTTCTGGCGGCAGCAGTATAGGAGCTCCCCCCCATAGAAAGATAGGAAGGGTCTCCTGCCTTGAGGAACTAGTACCCTCACCCTGGCTAATGCATTATACAAGCTCCTAGACACCCATGAGGAAGGGATCTCCCGCCTGGAGGTGCAAATTCACCTCTACCCTGGTTAAGATATTCTACAAGCTCCCTGTGACATGCAGGTGGGAGGGGTCTCCTGACTGAAGGGGGGAGTCCCCTTGTCCCTGGCTGAAGTGGTATACTAGTTTTCCCTGACAGTCAAGTGGGAGGGGTCTCCCGTCTGGAGGCATGAGTTCCTTCTACACTGGCTGTGGCAGTAAAGGAGCTCCCCCCCAACACCCAGGAGGGAGGGTATTTGGCCTGGACGGGTGAGTTCTCTCTACCCTGACTGTGGAGATATATGAGAACCCCCAACAGACACCTAGATGGGAGGGGTCTCCCTTCTGGAGGGGCATATCCCCTCTACCCTGGCTGAATGGTAGAAGAGCTCCCCCTGAAAAACTGGTGAGATGTGTCTCCTGCCTGGAGGGGTGAGTCCCCAATACCCTGGCTTTGGTGGTATAGGAGCTCCCCTGACACCCAACTGGGAGGGGTCTCCCACCAGGTGGCTATAATCCCCTCTACCCTGCTGCAGCAGTATTGGAGCTCCCCAGGACACCAAGGTGGGAGGGGTCTCCTTCCTTGAGGGGCGGGTCTCCTGGCTTGAGGGGTGTGTCCCCCCTCCCGTGGCTGGGGCGGTATATGAGCTCACTGTGACACCTCGGTGGGAGAGATGTCCGCCTGGAGGTGCGAGTCCCTGGTATCCTGGCTGCTGAGGTATAGGGGCTTACCCTGACACCAAGGTGGGAGAGATCTCCCATCTGGAGGGGCAAGCAAGCTCTACCATGGCTTAGGTAGTATACAAGTTCCCCATGACACCCAGGTGGGAGGGGTCTCCCGCCTTGAGCTGCCAGGCCACTCTATCTTGGCTTCAGCAGTGTAAGAGCTCTCCCCAGACACCCAGGTGGGAGGTGTCTCTTGCCTGGAGGGGCAAGCACCTTTACCATGGTTGCCACCATACAGGAGCTCCCTTAGACACTCAGGTGGGAGGAATCTCCCTTTAGGAGGGGCGAGTCCACTCTATCATGCCTGCAGTGTTATATGAGCTCCCCCTGACACCCTGTTGGGAGGGGTGTACTGCCAAGAGGGAGGAGTCTCCTTCACCCTGGATTTGGGGGTGGACAAGCTACCCCCAGACCCCCAAGGAAGAGGGGTCTCCCTCATGGAGGGGCCAGTCCTTTTTACCCTGTCTTGGGTGGGATACGATACCCCCTACTCTACACCTTGGTGAAAGATGTCTCCCGCATGGAGGTGTGAATCCACTCTACCCTGGCTATGTGTTAAAGAAGCTCCCCTGACACTCCAGTGAGAGGGGTGTCCTGGCTGGAGGGGAGAGACCCCTATACCCTGGCTGCTGCTGTGTACATGCTCTCCCAGACACCCAGGTGGGAGGGGACTTTTGCCTGGAGGGTCAAGTAACCTCTAACCTGGCTAAGGTGGTATGGAAGCCCTGCCCCTACACTCAGGCGTGAGGGGTCTCCCACTGGAGTCGCAAGTCCCCTCTACCCTGGCTGGTGCTCTATAAGAGCACCAGGAACACCCAGGTTGGAGGAGTCTCCCACCTAAAGAGGAGAACCCCTCTACCCTGGCTGTGGCAGCATAGGAGCTCACCCCTGACATCCAGGTGGGAGGGGTCTCCCACATGGAGGGGCAAGTTCCCTCTACTTGGCTTTGGCAGTATATGAGCTCCACATGACACACATTTGAAAGGGGTCTTCCACTTGAAGGGCCGAGTATACTCTACCCTGGCTGCAGCAGTATACAAGCTTCCCCTGATATGCTGGTGGGAGGGGTCTCCTGCCTTCCATGGTGAGTCACCTTTACCCTGGATGCTGTGGTGTATGAGCTCCTCCAGACACACAGTAAGGGAAGGGTTTCTCCTCTGGAAGGGAGAGTCCCTGCTACCCAGGCTACTGATGTATACAAGCCTCCTCTGGAACCCAGGTGGGATGGGTCTCCTGCGTAGACTAGTGAGTCTTCCCTATGCTGGATGGGATGGTAAAGGAGCTCCCCCCATCACCCAGTTGGGTGACTCCACTGGAGGAGAGAGTCCCTTCTATCTTGGCTACAGCTATATAGGACCTCTCCTCCCACACCCATGTGCGAGGGTATCCTCCCTGGAGGCGCTAGTCCCCTATACCCTGGCTTTGGTGATGTAAGAACTCCCCCTGACATTCAGTTGGGAGGGGTCTCCCGCTTGGAAGGGCGAGTCCCCAGTACCTTGGCTTCAGCAGTATAGGAGCTCCCCAGGACACCCAGGTGGAAGGGGTCTCCCACTTGGATGGGAGAGTCCCCTCAACCATGGCTTTGTCAGTATAAGAGCTCCCTCTGACACCCAAGTGGGAAGGGTCTCCCGCCTGGAGAGTAAGTTTGCTCTAATTTGGCTGCAGTGGTGTACAAGCTCCCACTGGACACCCAGGTGGGAGGGGTTTCCCAAATAAAGGGGTGAGTCCCCTCTACCCTGGTTTGGCCGAATTCAAGCTTCCCCAGACACCCATCTGGGAGGGCTCTCCCACCTGGACAGGTGAGTTTCCTCTATGGTGGCTGCAGCAGTATAGGAGCTCTACAGTACATCCACATGGAGGGGCAAGTCCCATCTACCCTGGCTGTGGTGGTATACAAGCTCCTCCTGACACCCAGGTGGTAGGGTCTCCAACCTGAAGAGGGGAGTCCCCTCTACCCTTGCAGCAGTGGTATAGGTGTTCCTCCCTACACCCAGGTGAGAGGGGTATCACACCTGGAGCAATGAGTCCCCTCTACAGTGGCTGTGGCAGTATACAAGCTCTCCCAGACACTCAGGTGGGATGGGTCTTCCGCATGGAGGGGCAAATTCCCACTATCCTGCTGCAGTGGTATACGAGCTGCTCCCCAACACTCAGGTGGGAGGGTCTCCCGCCTGAAGGGGTGAGTTTCCTCAACCTTGACTGTTAGGGTATAAGAGACCCCTTTTACCTCCAGGAGGGAAGGGTCTCCTTCCCGGAGGGGCGAGATGCTGCTACCACATCTGCAGCTGTATATGAAACCCACAACTTCAGATACCCATGTGGGATGGGTCTTCCTTCTGGAAGGGCGTGTCCCCTCTACCCTGGCTAAGGTGATATAGGAGTTACCCCCATTATCAGGTAGATGGTGTCCATCATCTGTAGGTGCGAGGCAACACTACCCTCGCTGCTGGGGTATATGAGCTCCACCTGACACCCAGGAGGGAGGGGTGTTCCACCTGGAGTGGCAAGTACCCTCTACACTGGCTAAAGCGGTATAGAAGTTTCCCCCATTCCCAGGTGGGAGGTGTCTCTCGCCTGCTGTGCAAGTCTCCTCTATCCTGGTTGCTGGGGTATAGGAGCTCCACCTGACACCCAGATGGGAGGGGTATCCCGCCTGAATGGGTGAGTCCCCTGTACTTTAGCTCTTGCCATATAAGAGCTCCCAGTACACCCAGGTTGGAGGAACTTCTGCCTGGAGGGTCCTGTTACGTCTACCCTGCTGTGGCAGTATAGGAGCTCCCCACCAACACCCAGGTGGGAGGGGTCTCCCGCCTGAAGGGAAGAATCCCGTTTACTCTGCCTGCTGCAGTAATCAAGTTCCCCTGGACACCCTGGTGGGAGTAGTCTCCAGATTGAAGGGGCGAGTCCCATCTATCCTGGCTGTGGAGATACAGGAGCTCACCCAGACACCAAGGTGGGAGGGGTGACATTTTGGAAGGGCAATTCTTCTCTGCCATTGCTGCAGCGGTAGAGGAACTCCCCCTGACTTGCTGATGGGAGGGGGGTCTCCAGCCTAGACGTGGGTGTCCACTCTACCTTGGCTTCTTCACTATAGGAACTCCCCTGACACCCCATTGAGAGGAGTCTCCTGCCAGGAGGCTAGAGTCTTCTCTACCTTGCTGCATCAGTATAGGAGCTCTCCAGGACACCCAGGTGGAAGGAGTCTCCTGTCTGGAGGTTAGAGTTCCATCTAAACCCCCTGCGGCGGTATTGGAGCTTCCATGACACCCAGGTAGGTGGGGTTACCAGCCTGGAAGGAGGAGTCCAGTCTTCCCTGGCTGCTGCCATATATGAGCTCCCACAACACCCAGGTGAGAGGAGTCTACCCCTTGAAGGGGAAAGTACCCTCTACCATGGCTATGTGGTATAAGAGCTCCCCCTTATACCCAGGAGGGAGAAGTCTCCTTCCTGGAGGGGCGAGTACCCAATATCCTGGCTGTAGTGTTATACAAGATCCATCCCCCACACCCAGGTAGGAGGGATCTTGCCCCAGCAGGAGCAATTCCGCTTTACCCTAACTGTAGAGATATAGGATCTCCCACCCCCCACATGGTAGGAGGGTTTCCCGCCTGTAGGGGCGAGCCCCTCAGCCCTGGCTGCAGGGGTATAAGAACCCCCTCCTACCCTCAGGAGGGAGGAGTCTCTGCTACCCCAGCTGCAACTGTATATGAACCACCCCTCACCAGACATCACTGTGGGAAGGGTCTTCAGCCTGGAGGGGCGAGTCGCCTCTACCCAGGATAAGGAGGTATAGGAGTTACCACCATTCCCAGTTGGGAGGTGTCTCTTGCGTGGAGTTTTGAGTTGCCTCTACCCTTGCTGCTGTGGTATATATGATCCACCTGACACCCATGTGGGAGGGTACTTCTGCCTGGAGGGGCGAGTCCACTCTACCCTGGCTGCAGCCATATACCACCTCCACCTGATACCAAGGTGGGAGGTGTATCCCGCATAAATTGGTGACTTCCCTCTACCCTGGCTGAGGGGGTATACCAGCTCTCCCAGGCACCCAGGTGGGAGGGGTCTTCTGCTTGAAGGGGCGAGTCCCCTCTATTCTGTCTGATGTGTAATACAAGCTCCCCCCTCAACCAGATGGGAGGGTTCTCCCACTTGAAGGGGCAAGTCCCCTCTACCCTGGCTGCTACAGTATATGATTTTCCCCTGACACTCTGGTGGGAGGGGTCTCCTGCATGGAGGGCAAGAACCCTCTACCATGATTGCTGTGGTATATGAACTCCCCTGACACCCAGTGGGAGGAGATTTTGGCCTGGAGGAGCGAGTCCCCTATATCCTGGCTAATGTGTTATACAAGCTCCCCGTGATACCCAGTTGGGAGGGGCCTCCTCTCTGGAGGGGCGAATCCCCACTACCCTGGCTACAGTGGTATATGAGCTCCCCCACCCACACCCAGGTGGTTCGGTCACCTGCCTGGAGGGGTGAGTCCCCTCTACCCTGGTTGGGGCAGTACACTGGCTCTCCCTGACACCCAGGCTGGAAGATTTCCCTGCCTGGAGTGGTGAGTTTCCCCTACCCTTCATGTGGCGGTATAAGAGCCCCCTGGACACCCAGGTGGCAGGGGTCTCTCCCCTTTTACTGGCCCCCTCCTGTAACTCCCCTCTGTTCCCCTTATGCTGAGGGGCACATCCCATCAACCCTGGCTATATTGGTATAAGGGCTCCCCCTGATACCCAGGTGGGATGCGTATCCTGCCTGGAGGGGAGAATCCCCTCTACCCTAGCTGTGCATGGATACAAGCTTCCTCAGACACCCAGATGGGAGGAGTCTCCCGCCTGGAGAGGCGAGTCCCCTCTACAATGGCTTTGGTTTTATAGAAGATCACCCAGCAGCCAGGTGGTAGTGTTCTCCCACCTGGAGTGTGGAATCCCCTCTACTTTAGCTGGTGCTATGGAAGAGCTCCCAGGACACCCACGAGGGAGGTGTCTCCCGACGGGAGGGGCAAGTCCCCTATACACTGGCTGGGAGGTATAGGAGCTCCCCCAGACATCCAGGTGGGAGGGGTTTATTGGCTGGAAGGGTGAGTCCCCTCTAATCTGGCTTCCTGGGTATAGGAACTCCACTAGCACACAGGTAGGAGGGGTCTCTCACCTGGAGGGGCGAATCCCTGCAACCCTGGCTGTGGCAGTATAGGAGCTTCCCTAACACTCATGTGGGAGGGTTCTCTAGCCTGGCTGGGTGAGTCCCCTCTACCCTGGCTGCAGTGGCATAAGGACTACCCTGGACACCCAAGTGGGAGGGGTCTTTGCCTGGAGAGGCAAGTCCCCTCTAACCTCACTGTAGTGGTAAATAAAATCTCACAGACACCCAGGTGGGAGGTGTTTCCCACCTGGTGGCACCAGTAACCTCTACCCTGCTTGGGGAGGTGTACTAGCTCCTCTGACACCCAGTTGGGAGGTATCTCCTGCCTTGTGGGGCGAGTCCCCTCTACCCTGCCTGCGAAGGTACAGGAGTTCCCCCAGACATCCAGGAGGGATGGGGCGAGTCCACTTCACCCTGCATGTGGGTATGTGAATTCGCTCAGACATCAAGGTGAAAGGGGTCTTCTGCCTGGAGGGGCAAATCCCTCTTACCCTGGCTGCAGCTGTATAGGAGGCCACCATACAAACCCAGGTGGAAGGGATCTCTTGCCTGAAAGGGCAAGTCCCCTCTACACTGACTGAGGCAGAATACAAGATAGGCTGGACACCAAGGTGGGAGGGGTCTCGTGCCTGGAGGAGCCAGTCTGCTCTACCCAGAAGTATAAGAGCTCCCACAGACAACCATTTCTCTTTTCATTCACCCAGGCCCAGGTGCTAGTGCTTGCCTCTCCATTACTGGGCTTGTTTCCTTGCTTGAGCCCCTGGCCACCCTTCTCAAGGACCCTGTTCCTGTCCCTTGGTTTCTGACCCCTTTTACTGGCCCCATCCTGTAACTCCACCCTGTTCCCCTTATGCTGAGTTACCAGACCCTCTGCTCCCCCCATTTCTTTCTAGCCTGGGCTCCTCAAATTGGTCCTGGCTGACCAACAAGCCAACCCCAAACTCCGCACCATAGGTATCACCTCACAGTGCCCGATTTTGCCCCTCCAGGTCCCTCTCTGAAGATATTCTCACCTGGGACAAAGGAGCAGATTTGGCTAGCCTCTGCACTCTAAATGCTCCCAGTGGGAAACACAGCCCTGCCACTCTCCTGTGTCCCCTTTGCCACCTGAACCTTGATGCCTGGCAGTTAATATGTAACTTGCTCCAACCCAGCCCTGAGAGATCCCCTCACTTTTCTCCAGTTCCCTCTCACCTTGCATGCTGCCAATACCCCAACCCAACCTTCTCTAACCTTAGTCCATTTCACTCCAGTCCCAAGGCCTGGCTGCTCGCCTGAGCCCCTGACTGCTTTCCTCATGTCCCTTAGCATAGCATGGAGTCTCTTTGTTGGGTCTGACCTGGAGGCCTCTTGCTTGTGCCCACCAAAGGTCTCCCCTAAGTGCCCCTTGTGCTTTTCTCTGTCTTCTGGTCCTTGTGGAACCCCTTCCTCATCTTCCCCTTGCAAATTCCGCTGGCTTTGCATGGTGTCTATTTGTATTGGGTTGGATGTGGGAACCCCTTTCTTGTGCACCCTATTTCACTCCCCTAAGTGCCCCTTGTGCTGCCTGCCCTTCTGCTGTCTCCTCATCCTGCATCACCCCTTTCTCCCCTTCACTGCTTTCGCCTCATGTGGTCCCCTGCTTCTTGGGTCTCTCATCATCTTGGTTCAGGTCAGTCCCTTGCCTGGACTCCTTGCTTGGTTCCTGACTCTTGCCCCTCTCCACACCCACAGTGACCTCGCATCAAGCCCTATCATCGCCCTCCTCTTGGCCTTCTTCCCTTGCCAGCCACCTTTGCCCAGTCCCTGGCCCTGGATTTTCATTGATACCAGTGTGCATTATAGGAAACAGAGCCCTGCCACTGGCCTGGGCCCTTTGCTCTACCTGGGTTCTTGGTCCTGCCCCTGGAACCCTGAAAGCTGGCAGTGGCCCTGGGCTTTGAGCCTGCCTGCTCCCTACTGGATCCCCAGGCTTCCTTACCTAGCCTTGTTCACTTTCCTGAGACCCCTTCCCCAGCCCTTAGCTCTTCATTCCCTGGCCAGGCTCCTTGCTTGAGCCTCTGATGGGCTTTGTTGCCCAGAGCGTGCCTGGGCAAGAACTGTGTGCCACTTGCTTGGGCTGCTTCCCGTTCCATTTCGTGTTCCTGCACTGCAGTCCACTAGTGCCACCCGCCTGCCCAGCCCTTCCCTTCCCTGTTCTCCCCTGGCATGGGCCCTCCTCTAGGTCCCTAACCTGGGCTCCTTGTTGGGGTTCAGGCCCTAACCCACCAGCACCCATCCTCCAGCCCTTCCCACTGTGCTCTTCTTTGGCCCTCCTTTCATTCTTGTCCCTGTGAAGCCCCCTTTCTTTATTCCTTTCCCAGGATTCACACCCATGCCAGGGAGGTGGTCCTGGCCTATTGGCATTTCTAGATCCCTAAGAGAAAAAGTAGTCCTGCCCATTGCATGGGCCCTTTGGCCTCCTTCAATCCGGGTCCTGCTCCCCAACCCTGACCCCTAGCCATGGACCTGGGCCTTGAGCTTTCCAACCAATGCACAACCATCTCCCCTCTCTCCTTTCCCTGCCTCCCAAGCCATTCCCTGTTCCAGGTGCCTCCCTGAGTATCTACTTACCTGAGGCAGAGGAGTGGAATTAGCTGGCATCTGCGCCCTGAAGGCTCCTATGGGAAACAGAGCCCAGCCCCTCGCCTGGGCCCCTTTGGCTGCCCAAACCCCGAGACCTGGCAGTGGACGTGGGCCTTGTGCATACCTTGCTTTGCTAGATCATCTTCTTCCCTCCTCTGTCCTCTCCCCTTTCATGCTGCCCCTACCCCATCCCAACCCTCTAGAATCTTGAAACTTTGCACTCCAGTCTTCGGGCCTGGCTCCTCGCCTCAGCCCCTGACTGTCTGTTCATCATGTGGCATAGAGTCACGTGGATTTGCGTGGTGTCTCTTCATGTTGGGATGGATGCGGGGGCCCCTTTCTTGTGCCCCATACTTTGTCCCCTATGTGCCCCTTGTGCTGCCTTCCCTCCTGCTTTCTCTTCATCCTTTCATCGCCCCTTCCTCCCCTTTACTGCCTTCCCCTTGTGCGGTCCCCTGCTTCTTGGGTTTCCCATCATCTTGGGTCAGGTCGGTCCCTTGCTTGTACTCCTTGCTTGGTTCCTGGCTCTTGCCCCACTCCACACCTACTGTGACCTCGCGTCAAGCCCTATTGTTGCCTTCCTCTTGGCCCCTTTTCTTGACAGCCACCTTTGCTGACTCTCTCGCCCTGGATTCTCATCTGTGCCAGTGTGCCTTATAGGAAAATGAGCCCTGCAACTGACCTTGACCCGTTGCTCTCCCTGGGTTCATGGTACTGCCCCCAGAACCCTGAAAGCTGGCAGTGGCCCTGGGCTTGGAATTGCCTCCCCCCTGCTGGACATCCATCCTTTTCTACCCACCCTTGTCCACTCACCTGAGACACCTTCCCCAGCCCTTGGCTGTTCCTCTGTCCCTTCAGGATGTGCCGTCCTTTAACCCTCCAGTAATCCCTGTTGCTGCCAGGCTCCTTTACCTGATCCCTTTCCAGGATACTCACCCAGGCCAGGAGACTGGACCTAGCCTCTTGGCCCTGTGGGTTCCATTTTGTTAAATGTAGCCCTTCCCCTTGCATAGGCCATTTGGCCTTTCTCTGCCAGGGCCCTGCTCCTGGACACTGACAACCTGCAGTGGGCCTGGGCCTTGAACTTCCCTCCTTTGCACCACCAGCTCCCTCTCTTCCCTCCTTCCCCTAAATAGCCCTTTCTGTTTTCATGTTCCCCTGGCCCTGGCCCTTGCACTTGGCTCTCTATTCCTAGGCCTGTCTCCTTGCTTGAGACTCTGGCTGCCCTCCTCGAGGACCTTGCTCATTTACCTTGATTTCAGGACCTTTATTCGGGGCCCTGTTATGCCTTCCTTCGGTTTACCTTGTGCTGTGTTATCCTAGCACTTCCTGGACCCTTCCCTCCACTGCTTCTGCCTATACTGGGCTCATTGATTGGGTCCTTGCTCCCCAGCCACCCCCTCCCATGTTCGGACGAAAAGCATTTCTTCACAGTCCCCTCCTTTGGCCCTCCTTTGCTTCTGGACCCTCTCTGAGGATCTACTCACCCAGGACAGACTACTGGACTATACATCCTGAAATCTCCCTATGGAAACACAGCCCTGCCCCTCGCCTGATCCCCCTCACTGCCGGAAACATGATACTTGGCAGTGGAAATGTGCTTTGCACCAGACATGTCCTGCGCCATTCCCTCCCTTCACTCACCTGCCATCTGGCAATCAATGCTGCTGCCATCCCAACACAGGCCTCCCTGACCCTGAACCTTCAATTGAGCTGCTGACTGCATACCCAAGTTGCATTTCATCCTGTGGCTTCACCTGGTGTCATTCAGTTTGGGGCCCCCTAGAGTGCTTTTCTTTGTTTGCTCTGTGCTTCCAGCTGACTCCTCCTTCTCCTGTCTCCCCTTACTTCAATACCCTTGTGTTTTACCTGGGTGCATACAGGAGACTCCTGGTCGTTGGGTCCCTCATTTTTGGTCAGTTGGGTGAGAACCTTGCCTGGGTTCCTTGCTTGGGTCCTGGCACTGGTCCCTCCCCGCACCCACTGCGACCCCGCGCCGTGTCCTCTGTTGCCCTCTTCCTGGGCTCCATCCCTTGCCAGGCCCCGTTTGCCCTTTCAATGTCCTTGGATTCTCATCTGGGCCAGTCAACTTATGGGAAGAGAGCCCTGCCCCTCGCCTGGGCCCCTTGCTCTCCTTTGGCCTTCTGTCCTGAACATGGAACTTGGAAACCTGGTAGTGGCACTAGGCCTCCAGCCTGCTTGTCACTTCTCTGATCCTTTTCCATCAATCCCAGGCCCTGTATACTGTCCTGAGCTCCCTGCACCATCCTTGGCCCTTGGCTCTTAATTCCCTGGGCTGGCTCCTCCCTGGAGCCTCCAGTGTCCCTTCTTGTTCCCAGCGTCCCTGGGCTTTGACTTTGTGCCCCTCGCTTGGGCCGATTTTCTGCTTCCCTTGACTTCCCTTCCTTGCAGAAACCTAGCGCTGCCCACCTGCCCGGTCCTGCCCTTCCCTGCTCTGTCCTGGCATGGGACCACATCTAGATCCATAGTCTGGTCTCCTTGCTGGGGTCCTGGCCCACAACCCAACAACACACATCCTCTGGCCTATTCTGCTGTGCCCTTCTTTGGACCTCCTGTTGTCTCTGTCACTTCTTCATACCATTTCCTGAAACCTTTGCTAGAATATACACCAGGGCTGGGGACTTGACCTGGCCTTTTGGCCCTTCCAGCTCTCCTTGGGAAAATGTAGCCCTGTTACTTGTCTGGGCCCTTAGGTCTCCATTTGCCCTGGCCCTACTCCCCAATGCTGACACCCAACTGTTTACCTGGTCTGTGAGCCCTCCTCTCCTTGTGCCACCTGCTCCTATTTTTATTCTTCCTCCCCTCCCCAGCCCTGTCTGTTTTCATGAAACACCAGCCTAGGTCCTGCCACTTGGCTTTCCATTCCTTGGCCTCATCCCTTGTATGAACCCCTGGGCACCCTTCTGGAGGATCCTGTCCCTGTGCACTCTTTTAAGGCCCATTTTTCTAGACACTTCTAGGCCTCTCCTCTGTTACCCTTGTACTGAAGTATCCTGGCAATGCCCAGACCCTTCCCTCTCCCTGTTTTTCTCTAGCCTGGGATCCTTGAAAGGGTCCTGGCTACCCACCTACCCTGCCCCCAATTCCAGACACAAGGTATCCCCTCACAGTGCCCTCTTTCACCTTCCTTTGATCCTGGTCTTCTGTGAGGTTCTTCTCACCTGGGGCAGAAGAGTGAAATTGGCTGGCCTCTGGGCCCTGAAGTCTCCCTGTGTGAAACCCATCCCTGCCTCTCACCTGTGCCCCCGCCCCTTCCAACCTTTGACACCTTGCAGTGGACTTGGGCCTTCCACTGACCTTGCCCTGCGTGATCATCACCCTTCTATCCCCTACCATCTAGCCTTTCATGATGCCCCTTCCCTAACCCTGCCCTCCCTAACCCTTATGTTTCATGCTAAATGTTCCAGACCTGGCTGTTTACCTGAGCCCTGGACTATGTTCCCTGTGTTGTGTGGCTCATAATGTGTCACTTCACATTGGGGATTACCTGGGGTCCCTTGCTTGTGCCCCTTGGTGCACTCCACTGTGTGGGTGGGTGGTGTCTCTCCCCTGGAGTTGCTGGGGTACACCAACTCCCCCTGACACTGAGGCTGGAAGGGTCTCCCACCTAGAGGCATGACTCCCCTCTACACTGGTGAGGCAGTGTACCAGCTCTCCTAGACACCCAGGTGAGAGGGGTCTCCTGCTTGGAGGAGCGAGTCCGCTTTATTCTGGCAGCTGTGGTATATTAGCTCCCCACATACTAAAATGGGAGGGACTCCAGCCTGAAGAGGCGAGGCCCCTCTACTCTGGCTGCAGTGGTATAAGAGGTCCTCCCTTCACCCAGGTGGGAGGGGTCTCTTGCCTCCAGTAGAACATCCCCTCTATCCTGCTTGTGGGAGTATATGAACTCTCCTGACAACCAGGTGGAACAGATATTCTGCCTGGAGGTTCGAGTCTCCTCTCCCCTCCTCTACCAGTATAGGAGCTCCCCTGACACCCAGGTTATGGGGTCAGAGGACTGGAGGGGTGGGTCCCCTCTACCAGGCTAAGGCGGTATAGTAGTTACCCCCATCCCCAAGTGGTAGGTGTCTCTCACCTGGAGGTGCGAATTGCCTCTACCCTGGCTGCTGGGCTATATCAGCTCCACCTGACACCCAGGTGGGAGGGGTCTCCTGCTTTGAGGGGTGAGTCCCCTCTATTCTGGCTGCTGTAGTATAGAAGCTCCCCTACCATACCAAGATGGGAGGGTTCTTTGTCCTGAAGGGGCGAGTACCCTCTACCCTGACTGCAACGGTATATTATCTTTCCCTAACACCCAGGTTTGATGAGTATCTCTCCTGGAGGGGCAAATTCCCTGTACCATGGCTGCTGTGGTAAAGGATCTCCCACTGACACCCAGATGGGAGAGGTCTCCTGCCTGGAGCAATGAGTCCCCTCTACCCTGGCTGTGGAGATATACAATGTCTCCCAGACACCCAGGTGGGAAGGTTCTCCTGCCTACAGTGGTGATTCTTCCATACCCTGGCTAAGGCAGTATATTAGTGCCCCACTACACACGGGTGGGAGTAGTCTTCTTCAAGGAGGGGCGAGTTCCCTCTACCCTGGCTTAGGCAGTATATAATCTCTCCAGACACCCAGGTTTGAGGGGTATCCCGTCTGGAAGGGCGAGTCCCCTCTACATTAGCTCTTGCTATATAAAAGCTCTCAGAATACCCAGGAGGGAGGGGTCTTCTGCCTGCAGGGGTGTTTTCCCTCTACCCTGGCTGTGCCAGTATAGGAACCACCCCCTGACACGCAGGTGAAAGGTGTTTCCCTCTTGTAGGGGTGAGTCCCTTCTACTCTGGCTGCTGCAGTAATCAAGCTGTCCCATACACCCAGGTGGTTGGGGTCTCCTGACTGGAAGGGCAAGTGGTCTCTACCCTAGCTAGAGCAGTATAGGAACTCCCCCTGACACCCAGGTTGGAGGGTTCTTCCACCTAGAGGAGGAAGTTTCCTCTACCTTGGCTTCAGCAATATAGGATCTCCTCAGGACACCCAGATAGAAGGGATCTCCCTCCTGGAGGGGTGAGTCTCCTCTAACCTGGGCTGTGGCTGTATAGGATCTCACACACACACACCCAGGTGGGAGGGGTCTCCCACCTGTATGAACAAGTCCCCTCTACCCTTGATGTCCCAGTATATGATATTCCCAAGACACCAGGTGGGAGGGTCTCCTGCTTGAAAGGACCAGTCCACTCAACCCTATCTTCTGGGGTATAAGAGCCCCCTCCTACCCCCAGGAGGAGGGGTCTCCCACCTGGAGGGATGAGTCACTGCTACCCAGGGTGCAGGAGTATAGGATCTTCCCTCACCAAACACCCATGTTGGAGGGGTCTTTCCCCTGGAGGGGTGAGCCCCCTCTACCCTTACTAAGGTGGTATAGGAGTTAATCCCATTCCCAGGTGGGAGGTGTCTCTTGCCTGGAGGTGCGAGTTGCCTCTACCCTAGATGCTGGTGTATATGAACTCCACATGATACCCAGGTGAGAACGGAATTCTGCCTGGAAGGGCGAGTCCCCTCTAGCCTGGCTAAGGCGGAATAGGATTTATTCCCATTCCCAGGTGGTAGGTGTTTCTTGCCCAGATATTCGAGTTTCCGCTATACTGGCTGCTGGGCTATATGAGCTAAACCTGACACCTAGGTGGGTGGGGTCTCCTGCCTGGAGGGGTGAGTCCACTCTACCCTGACTGCAGTGGTTAAGGAGCTTCCCCTGAAACCCAGGTGGGAGTAGTCGCCTGCCTAGAAGGGTGACTTCCCTCACCCAGCCTGTGGGGGTTTACCAGCTCTCCCAGACACCCAGGTGGGAGTGGTCTCCTGCTTAAAAGCCTCTATTCTGGCTGCTGTGGTATATAAGATTTCCTGTACATACCAAGATGGGAGGAGTCTCCCTCTTGAAGGGGCGAGTCCACTCTAAATTGGCTAAGGCATTATAGGAGTTACCCCCATTCCCAGGTGGGAGGTGTCTCTTACCTGGACGTGGGAGTCGCCTCTACCCTGGCTTCTGGGGTATATGAGCTCCACCTGACACCCAGTTTGGAGGGGTCTCCCTCCTGGAGGGGTGAGTCTCTTCTACTCTGGCTGCAGCAGTTAAGGAGGTCCACCTGACACAAAAGTTGGAGTGGTCTCCAGCCTAGAATGTTGGCTTCCCCCTACACTGGCTGCTGGGGTTTACCAGCTTTCCCAGAGATGCAGGTGGGAGGGGTCTCCTTCTTGGAGGGGGGAGTCCCCTCTATTCTGGCTGCTGTGGTAAAGGAGCACCCCCCTGCCATACAAAGATGGGAGGTGTCTCCTGCTGGAAGGGGTGAGTTTCCTCCACCATGGCTCTGGAGATACACGAGCTTCCCCCCACATCCAGGTGTGAGGGGTCTATTGCCTTGAAGGACGATTCCCCTCTACCCTGCCTCTGGAGGTATAGGAGCTCCCTCCCCCGGACACCCAGGTGGGAGGGATCTCCCACATGGAATGGCGAGAGTCCAAGCTACTTTGGCTGGTGACATATAAGAACTCCCAGACACCCAGGTGGGAGAAGTCTCCGGCCTGAAGGGAAACTACCCTCTACCATGGCTGCATTGTATAAAATCTCACCCTGACACCAGGTGGGAGGGGTCTTCTGGTTGGAGGGGCAAGTCCCCTCTACCCTGGCTAAGGCAGAATACAAGCTCGTCCTGGCACCAAGATGGGAGGTAGGAGGGGTCTATCGTCTGGAGGAGCATGTCCACTGTACCCTGGCTGCAGCAGTATATGAGTTTCCCCTGACATCTGGGTGGGAGGGTGCTTCCTCCTGGAGGGGCTAGTGGGCTCTCCCCTGGTTGCTGCTGTATAGGAGCTCCCTCAGACATCCAGGTGCAAGGAGTCTTCTTCCTAGAGGGGCGAGTCCCTTGTACCCTAGCTGAAGTGGTTTAGGAGGCTCCCCCAGACATCCAGGTGGGAGAGGTCTCCTGAAAGGAGGAGCGAGTCTCCTCTACACTGGATATGGTGGTATATGAGGCCCACCACCATACTCACATGGGACGGGTCTCCAATACAGAGGGGCAAGTCCCCTCTACTTGGTTGCTGTAGTATATGAGCTCCCCCTGACACCCTGTTGGGGAGAGGTCTCCCACCTGGAGGGGCAAGAACCCTCTACCCTGGCTGCTATAGTATATGAGCTCCCCTGACACCAACGTGGGAGGAGACTCCTGCCTGGAGGGGTGTGTCCCCTCTAACCTGGCTAAGGTGTTATACAAACTCCCAGCTACCCCAGGGTCTCCTGGACGGGCGAGTCCCCACTACCCTGCTACAAAGGTATATGAGCTCCTCCACCCACATCCAGGTGGGCGGGGTCTCCCTCCTGGAGGGGTGAGTCCCCTCTACCCTGGCTTGCACAGTATACTAGCTCCACCTGACACCCAGGTGTGAGGGGTATCCCGACTGGAGTGGCAATTTTCCCCAACCCTTCCTGTGGCAGTATAGGAGCTCCCCTGAACACCCAAGTGGAAGGAGTCTCCCGCCTGGAGGGGCGTGCCCCTCTACTTTGGCTACGATGGTATAAGAGGTCCCCTTGATACCGAGGTGGGAGGGGTATCATGTCTGGAAGAGCAAAGCCCCTCTACCTGGGCTGTGGCAGGATAAGAGTTCCCCCTGACATCCTGGTAGAAAGGGTCTCCCAGCCTAGAGAAGGGAATCCCCTCTATCCTAGCTGTGCAGGTATACAAGCTTTTCCAGACACCCAGTTGGGTATGGTCTCCCAACTGGTGGGGTGAGTCCTCCTGAACCTGGCTTTGGTGGTATACAAGCTATACAAGACCCCAGCACCCATGAGGGAGGGGTCTCCCACCTGGAGGGGTGAGTCCCCTCTACTTTGGCTGGTGCAATACAAGAGCTCCCAGGACACCCATGTGGGAGGCGTCTCCCAACTGAAGGAGTGAATCCCCTCTATGATATCTGGGAGTTATAGGAACTCCCCCAGTCACCAAGGTGTGAGGGGTTTCCCTATTAGAGGTTTGAGTCCCCTCTAACCTGGCTGTAGTGGTATAGGAGCTCCCTTGACACCTGGGTGGGAGGGGTCTTTCGCCTGGAGGGGTGAGTCCCTGCTACCCTGACTCAGTGGAATAAGAGCCCTGCCAGACACCCAGGTGGGAGAGATCTCCACCCTGGCAGGGTGAGTGCCCTCTACCCTGGCTGCGGTGGAATATGAGCTCCCCTCAATACCCAGGTTGGAGGGGTTTTTGCCTGGAGAGGCGAGTCCCCTCTAACCTGGCTGCAGCATTATACAAGATCCTCTCAACACTCAAGTGAGAGGCATCTCCCTCCTGGAGGTGCGAGTCCCCTCTACCCTGCCTGCAGAGGTATACGAGTTCCCCCAGACACCCAGGTGAAAGGGGTATCCCTCCTGGAGGGGTGAGTCCCTGTTACCCTGGCTGCACCTACATAGGAGCTCCCCCTGACACCCAGGTGAAAGTGGTATGCCACCTGTAGGGGCGAGTGCCTGCTACCCTGGCTGCAGTTGTACACGACCCCCCACACACACACACTGGGCACCAAGGTGGAAGGGATCTCATGACTGTAGGGGTGATTCCCCTCTACATGGGCTGAGGCAGTATACAAGGTAGCCTGGAAACCAAGGTGGGAGGGGTTTTGGCCCAGAGAAATCAGTCTAGTCTACCCAGGCTGCAGAGGTATAAGAGCTCCCACAGACAACCATGTCATTTTTCATTCACCTAGGCCCAGGTGCTAGCACTTGGCTCTCCATTACTGGGCCCAGCTCCTTTCTTGAGCCCCTGGGTACCCTTCTCCAGGACCTGTCCATTGGTTTCAGGCCCTTTTTACTGGCCCCCTCCTGTGCCTCCCCCCTGATTCCCTCATGATGTGGTATCCTGGCAATGCCTGGACCCTCTGCCCCACCCCCTACTTCTCCCTAGCCTATGCTGCTCAGATGGGTCCTGGAAAGCCAACTCCCCCCTACTTCCGCACACCAAGTATCTCATCACAGTACTCTCTTTGGCCCAAACTTTGGACTTTGTCCCTCTCTTAGGATCTACTCACCTGGCACAGAGGAGCAGAATTGGCTCACCTTTGTGCCCTGAATGCTCCCTATGGGAAACACAGCCCTTCCGCTTGCCTGAGTCCTCTTCACAGCATGAAGCTTGAGGCCCAGCATTTAACATGGACTTGCCCCAACCTAACCCTGAGCGATCCCCACCCTTTTCTCCCCTTCCTTCTGGCCTTCCATGCTGCCACTACCACAACCCAGCTCTCCCTAACCCTGTCCCATTGTACTTTAGTTCCTGGGCCTGGGCGTTCACCTAAACCCCTGACTATGTTCCTCATGGCCCTTGGCATAGGAACGAGTCTCTTCATGTTGAGTCTGACCTGGGGGCCCCTTGTTTGGGCCCACCAGTGTGCTCCCCTAGGTGCCCCTTGGCTTCACCTGTTCTTCATGCTTCCCATTCCTACCATTCCATTTATGCCCCTCTCTGGTACTCACAGGTCTCCTGTTCCTTCGGTCTCTCATCACCATTGATCAGGTGGATCCTTTGCCTGGGCACCTGGCTTGGGTCCTGTGTCTCACCCCTATGCGAACCCACACCAACACCCTTACATGCGCTCACATCATCCTCCTTCTGGGTCCCTTTCTTTTCCTGGCCTTCTTTGCCAGGACACTGGCCATAGATTCTCATCTAATCCAGGATGCCTTATGGGAAACAATGCCGTGGCCTTTTTCTGGGCCCCTTGCTCTCCCTGGGTGCATGGTACTGCACCAGGAACCCTGAAACCTGGAGGTATCCCTGGGCCTGGAGCTGGACTGCCTCCTGTTAGATCCCCTGACTTCCTTCCTGAATGCCATCCACTGTCCTGAACCCCTTTGCCCAAGCCCTGGCTCTTGACTCTGGGTTCCCTAG
This sequence comes from Marmota marmota marmota, assembly GCF_001458135.2. Lineage (NCBI taxonomy): Eukaryota > Metazoa > Chordata > Mammalia > Rodentia > Sciuridae > Marmota > Marmota marmota. The sequence goes on from NW_026003424.1 coordinate 1,040,502, forward strand.
CCTGGCTTCTCGCCTGAGCCTTTGGTGGCCCTTCTTGCTCACTGCTTTTCTGGGCATTGTCTGAGGGCCCCTCGCTGGGGCCGCTTCCCTTCTCCACTTGGCATTCCGGGACTGCAGTAACCTAGTGCAGCCCTGCCTTCCCGGCCCTGCATTCCCTGCTCTCTCCTGGCCAAGGCCTTCTTCTAAGTCCCTTGCCTGGACTCATTGATGGGGTCCTGGTCCCCACCATACCCACACCCATCCTGCAGCCCTTAAGGCTCTCCCCTGCTTCGGCCATCCAGTCCTTTCTGTCTCTGCCACGCCCACCTTCCCAGGATGCTCACCTGGGCTAGGCAACTTGATTTGGCCTCTTGGGCCTGGGGACTCCCTTCGGAAAACATCACCCTGTCCCTTGCTGGGCCCTGTGGCCTCCTTCAGCCAGGTCCCTGCTCCTGACCCCTGAAACCCTTCAGTGGATCTGGGCCTTGAGCCATTCTCCCCTTGTGCCACTGACTTCACTTTCTCCCCTCCCGCTGCTCCCCGTCCATTTTTCTTTTCATTCAGCCAGGCCCAGGTGCTAGCACTTGGCTCTCCATTACTGGGCCCACCTCCTTGCTTGAGGCTCTGAGCCATTCTCCCATTTCTGAGGACCCTTTCCCTGTCCCTTGGTTTCAGGGTCCTATTGCCTGCCCCTTCCGTTGCCTCCCCTCTAATCCCTTCATGCTGCGATATGCTGCCACTGCTTGGACCCTTCACTCCCCTGCTTCTCCCTACCCTGTAATGCTGGAATCCGTCCTGCAACTCCCCCCCACTTCTGCAAACCAGGTATCCCCTCACAGTACCCTCTTCGGCACCACCTCCTTTGGTCCAGTTCATTCTCTGAGGATCTACTCATGTAAGGCAGAGGAGCAGATTTGGCGTGCCTCTGCACCCTGAATGCTTCCTATGGGAAATACAGCCCTGCCACTTGCCTGAGTCCCCCTCACTACCTGAACCTTGAGGCCTGGCAGTTAACATGGACTTGCTCCAACCCAGCCCTGAACAATCCCATCCCTTGCCTCCAGACTTCCATGCTGCCCCTACAGCAACCCAGTCCGCCCTAACCCTGACCCTTTGTGCTGTGGTCCCTGGGCCTGTGCTTTCCTCTGAGCCCTTGACCATGTTGCTCATGGTCCTTGGCATAGCAAGGTGTCTCTTCATGTTGGTTCTGACCAGGGAACCCTTTGCTTTGACCCACCAATGGGGTCCCTAGATGCCCCTTGGCTTCTTCTGGTCCTCACACAGCCCCTTCCTCTCCTTCCCCTTGTGCCTTTTTCTGGTGCTTGCAGGTCTCCTGCTCCTTGGAACCCCCAACAATGATCGGGTGGGTTCCTTGCCTGGGTGCCTGGCTTGGGTCCTGGGTCTCACCTCTATGTGTATCCACCCAACCCCATAGCATGCCCTCCCATCACCCTCCTTCTGTTCCCCTTCTTTTTCCTGGCCTACTATGGCAGGACCCTGCCCATAGTTTCTCATCTGATCCAGGGTGCCTCATGGGAAACAATGCACTAGCCCTCACCTGGGCCCATGGCTCCCCCTGGGTGCTTGGTCCAGCAATAGGAACACTGAAAACTGGAGGTGGCCCTGGACCAGAAGCCTGACTGTCCCCTGCTGGATCCCCTGCCTTTCTTTTCAAATGTAATCCACTCTTCTGAGCCCCATCCTCAGGAATTGGACCTTGACTCTCCATTCCCTGACCTGGCTTCTTGCTTTATCCTCTGGTGGCCCTTAATGCTCATTGGTTTTCTGGGCAATGACTGAGGGCCCCTTGCTGGGGCCTCTTCACTGCTTCCTCTGCTATTCCTGGACTTCACTGCCCTAATTCAGCCCTGTCTTCCCTGCCCAGCGTTCCCTGCTCTCCCCTGGCCTGGACCCTTTCTAAGTCCCTAGACTGGGCTCCTTGCTGGGGTCCTGGCCCCCACCCCACCCACACCCATCCTGTGGCCCTTCAGACTGTGCCTTGCTTCAGCCCTCCTATCCTTTCTGTCTCTGTGATGTCCGCTTTCCTGATCCCCTTCCCAGGATGCTCACCTAGGCCAGGAAACTTGATTTGGCCTCTTGGCCCTGGGGGCTCCCTTTGGAAAACATAGCCCTGCCCATTGCCTGGGCCCTTTGGTCTCCCTCTGCCAGGGCCCTGCTCCTAACCCCTGACACTCTACAGTCGACCTGAGCCTCAAGCAGTTCTTCCCTTGTGCCACTGACGCCACTTTCTCCCCTCCCAATTCTCCCCCTCCATCTTTGTTTTCATTCAGCCAGGCCCAGGTGCTAGCACTTCGCTCTCCATTACTGGTCCCGCCTCTTTGCTTGAGACCCTGAGCCATTCTCCAACTTCCTGAGGACCCTTTCCCTGTCCCTTTGTTTCAGGCCCCTGTTGCCTGCCCTCTCCTGTGCCTCCCCTCTGATCTCCTTGTGCTGTGGTATGCTGGCACAGCCTGGACCATCAGCTCCCCCTGCTTCTCCCTACCCTGTACTGCTGGAATGGGCCCTGCAGCCCACCACCCTTACACTTCCACACACCAGGTATCCCCTGACAGTACCCTCTTCCCCCCGCCCCCTTTGGTCCAGGACCTCTCTGAGGATCTATTCACCTGGGGCAGAGGAGAGGAACTGGCTCGCCTCTATGCCTGATTGCTCCCTATGAGAAACACAGCCCTGCTATGTGCCTGAGTCCCCCTCACTGCCTGAACCTTGAGGCTTGAAAGTTAACATGGATTTGCTCCAACCCAGCACTGAACAATCCCTTCCCTTCACTCCAGCCTTCCATGCTGCACCTACCGCAACCCAGCCCTCCCAAATCCTGATGATTTGTTCTCCAGTCTCTGGGCCTGGGTGTTCGCCTGAGCCTCTGACCGCGTTCTTCATGGCTCTTGGCATACGAAGGAGTCTCTTCACATTGGGTCTTACCTGGGGGCCCCTTGCTTGGGCCCGCCAGTGGGCTCCCCTGGTGCCCCTTGCCTTCTCCTGGTCTTCATGCAGCCATTTCCTCCCCTTCCCCTTGTGCATTTTTCTGATGATTGCAGGTCACCTCCTCCTTGGGTCCCCATCACCATAGATTGAGTGGGTCCCTTGCCTGGGCACCTGGCTTGGGTCTTGAGTCTAGCTCCTATGAGCACCCACCCAGACCCCCTTACATGTCCTCCCGTCCTCTTACTTCTGGCCCCCTTCCTTTTCCTGGCCTCCTTTGCCAGGACCCTGCCATAGCTTCTCATCTGATACAGGATGCCTTATGGGAAACAATGCCCTGGCATTCTCCTGGGGCCCTTGCTTTCCCTGGGTGCTTGGTCTGACACCAGGAACCCTGAAACCTGGAGGTGGCCCTAGGCCTGAAGTCTGACTGCCCCATGCGGGATCTCCTGCCTTCCTTCCCAAATTTAATCAACTCTCCTGAGCCCTTTGCCCAAGCCCTGGCACTTGTCTCTTCATTCCCTGTCTAGCTTCTTGCTTGAGCATCTAGTGACCCTTCTTCTCACTGCTTTTCTGGGCATTGTCTGAGGGCCCCTCACAGGGGCTGCTTCCCTGCTCCCATTGGCATTCCTGGACTGCAGTACTGTATTGCAACCCTGCCTTCCCGGCCTGGGGTTTCCTGCTCTCCCCTGGCATGGGCCCTCTTCTAGGTCCCTTGATTGGGCTCCTTTCTGGGGTCCTGGCCCCCACCCTACCCACACCCGTCCTGTAGCCCTTCGGGCTGTGCCCTGCTTTGGCCCTCCTGTCCTTTCTGTCCCTGCATGCCCACTTTCCTGATCCCCTTCCCAGGATGCTCACCAGGGCTAGGCAACTTGATTTGGCCTCTTGGGCCTGAGGCCTCCCTTTGGAAAACATAGCCCTGCCCCATTCCTGGGCCTCTTGGCCTCCCTCAGCTGGGTCCTGCTCCCAACCCCTGACACTCTGCAGTCGTTCTGGGCCTTGAACAGTTCTCCCTCTGTGCCACCAACTCCACTTTCTCCTCTCCTGCTGCTCCCTCTACATGTTTCTTTTCATTCACCCAGGTCCTGGTAGTAGCATATGGCTCTCCATTACTGGGCCTAGCTCCTTGCTTGAGATGTTGAGCCATTCTACAACTTCTTGAGGACCCTTTCGCTGTCCCTTGGTTTCAGGCCCCTGTTGCATGCCCCACCCTGTGCCTCCCCTCGGATCCCCTCATGCTGTGGTATGCTGGCACAGCCCGGACCATCCGCTCCCCCTGCTTCTCCCTACCCTGTACTGCTGGAATGGGTCCTGCAGCCCACACTCCCCACTTCCACACACCAGGTATCCTCTCATAATACCCTCTTTGCCAGGCCCCTTCCTTTGGTCCATGTCCCTTTCTGAGGATTTATTCACCTGGGGCAGAGGAACTGAATTGGCTTGCCTCTGCACCCTGAATACTCCCTGTGGGAAACACAGACCTGCCAATTGCCTGAGTCCCCCTCACTGCCTGAACCTTGAGGTCTGGCCGTAAAAATGGACTTGCTCCAACACAGCCCTGAGAAATCCCCTCCCTTCCATTCTGCCTTCTATTCTGCCCCTACTGCTACCCAGCCCTCCCTAACCCTGACAGTTTGTGCTCTGGCCCCTCAGCCTGGGCATTTGCCTGAGCCCCTGACCACGTTCTTCATAGCCCTTGGAACAGCAAGGAGTCTCTTTGTGTTTCGTCTGACCTGGGGGCCCCTTTCTTGGGCCCGGCAGCGGGCTCCCCTAGGTCCCCTTGGCTTCTCCTGGTCCTCAAGCAGCCCCTTCCTCCACTTCCCCTTGTGCCTTTTATGGTGCTAGCAGGTCTCCTGCTCTTTGTGTCCCCCATCACCATTGATCGGGTGGGTCCCTTGCCTGGGATCCTGACTTGGGTATTGGGACTCGGCCCTATGTGCACCCACCCTGACCACCTGCCATGCCCTCCCATCACTGTCCTTCTGGGCCCCTTCTTTTTCCTGGCCCTCTTTGCCAGGAACCTGGCCGTAGGTTCTCATCTAATCCAGGGCACCTTATGGGAAACAATGCCTTGCCCCTCACCTGGGCTCCTTGCTCTCTTGGGTGCTTTGTCAGGCACCAGGAACACTGAAACCTGAAGGTGGTCCTGGGCCTACAGCCTGACTGCACCCTGCTGGATTCTTTGCCTTCCATTCCAAATCTTGTCCACTGTCCTGAGCCCCCTGCCCAAGCCCCGGCCCTTGGCTCTCCATTCCCATACCTGGCTCCTCGCTTCAGCCTCAGGTGTCCCTTCTTGTTCACTGCTTTTCTGGGCATTGTCTGAGGGCCCCTCATTGGGGCCGCTTCCCTGATCCCCTTGGCTTCCCTTTACTACAGTACCTTAGTGCAGGCCCGCCGTCCCAGCCCAGGGTTCCCTGCTCTCCCCTGGCCTGGGCCCTCCTCCAGGTCACTTGCCTGGGCTCCTTGCTGGGGTCATGGCCCCCACCCAACCCACACCTATCCAGTGGACCTTCAGGCTATGCCCTCCTTCGGCCTTCTTGACCTGTCTATCTCTGCCATGCAAGCTTTCCTGGTTCCCTTCCTAGAATGCTCACCAGGGACAGGCAACTTGACCTGGTCTGTTGGCCCTGGGGGCTCCCTGTGGGAAAACGTAGCCTTGCCCCTTGCCTGGGCCCTTTGGAATCCCTTAGCCCAGGCCCTGCTCCCGAGCCCTGCTCCTGACCCCTTCTCCTGACCTCTGAGACCCTCCAGTGAACCTGGGCCTTGAGCCCCTCTCTCACTGTGCCACTCACTCCACTTTCTCCCCTCCAGCTGCTCCCCCTCTATGTTTCTTTTCATTCACCCAGGCCCAGGTGCTAGCAATTGGCTTTCCATTACTGGACCCAGCTCCTTGCTTGAGACCCTGGCTACCATTCTTGAGGACCCTTTACCTGTCCCTTGGTTTAAGTCCCCTTTTGCCAGCCCCCTCCTGTGTCTCCCCTCTGATCTCCTCAAGCTGTGGTGTCCTGGCAGTGCCGAGACCCCCGCTCCCCCTGCTTCTCCATAGCCTATGCTTTTCAAATAGGTCCTACCAGCCTATCCCTCCTACTTCCACACACCAGGTAGCCCCTCACAGAACTCTTTGGCCCTTCCTTTGGTCCAGGTCCCTCTCTGAGGATCTACTCACATAGGGAAGAGGAGCAGAATTGGCTCGCCTCTGCGTTCTGAGTGCTCCCTATGGGAAACACAGCCCTGCCACTCGCCGGAGTTCCCTTCACTGCCTGAACCTTGTGGCCTGGCATTTAACCTGGACTTGCTGCAACTGAGCCCTGAGCAATCCCCACCCTTCCCTCCCCTGGACACTGGCCTTGCATGCTTCCCCTATAGCCACCCAGCCCTCTGTAACCCTGAACCTATGTGCTCCAGTCCTTGGGCCTAAGCATTATCCCTAGCCCCTACAGCTTTCCACATGGCCATTGTCATAGCAAGGAGTGTCTTTTTGTTGGATCTGACCTGGGGGCCCCTTGCTTGGGCCCACCAGCGAGCTCCCCTAGGTGCTCCTTGGCAAATCCTGGTACTCACAAAGCCCCTTTTTCCCCTTCCTCTCTCACTTTTTTCTGGCACTCGCAGGTATCCTGGTCCTTGGGTCCCCCATCACCATTGATTGGTTGGGTCCCTTGCCTGCGTGCCTAGCTTGGATCCTTGGTCTTGCCCCTATGTGCACACAGCCTGACCCCCTTCCATGCCCTCCCATCGCCCTCCTTCTGACCCCAACCTTTTCCTGGCCTCCTTTGCTAGGAACCTAGCCATAGTTTCTCATCTGATCCAGGGTGCCTTATGCGAAACAATGTCCTGCCCCTCGCCTGGGCCCCTTGCTCTCCCTGCATAGTTGGTCCAACACCAGTAATCCTAAAACCTGGAGGTGGTACTTGGCCTGGAGCCTGACTGCCCCCTGCTGGATCTTCTGCCTTCTGTCCCAAAACTTGACCACTTCCCTGAGGCCCCTGCCCAAGCTTTGGCCCTTGGCTCTCAGTTCCCTTACCTGGCTCCTTGCTTGAGCATCTGGTGGCCTTCCTTGCTCATTGCTTTTCTGGGCATTGTCTAAGGGTCCCTCACTGGGTCCACTTCCATGCTCCCCTTGGCTTCTCTGTACTGCAGTACCCTAGTGCAGCCCTGCCTTCCTGGCCCTGGCCTTCGCTGCTCTCCCCTGGCCTGGGCCCTCCTCTAGAACCCTTGCCTGCATTCCTTGCTTGGGTCCTGGACCACACCTCACCCCCACCCATTCTGCAGCCCTTCAGGCTATGCCCTCCTTTGGTCTTCCTGTCCTTCCTGTCTCTCCCAGTCCTACTTTCCCGATCTCCTTCCCAGGAGGATCTCTAGGGCCAGGGTACTTGTCCTCGCTTCTTGGCCCTGTGGGCTCCTTTTGAGAAAACTTAGCCCTGCCCCTTGCCTGGGCCCTTTAGACTCTCTCATCCCTGTCCCTGCTCCCAAACCTGATACCCTGCAGTGGACCTGTGCCTTGTCTCTCTCTTATCCACCCTTTCCACTTACTACCCTCCAGTTGCATCCCCAACCATGTTCCTTTTCATTCACCTGGGCCCAGGTGCTAGCACTTGGCTCTCAATTATGGGCCCCAGCTCCTTGCTTGAGCCCCTACCCAAACTTTTTGAGGACCCTGTCCCTGTCCTTTGGTTTCAGGTGCCTTTTGCCAGCCCCATCCTATGCCTCCCCTCTGATCCCCTCATGTTGGTATCCTGGCACTGCCTGCACTCTGCTACCTCTGCTTCCTTCTAGCCTGGGCTCCTCAAATGGGTCCTGGCTGCTCACCAACCCCAACTCCAACCTCCACATGCCAAGTATCCCCTCACCATGCCCTGTTTTATCCCTTGTTTGGTCAAGGTTCCTCTCTGAGGATCTACTCACCTGTGTCTGAGGAGCTGAATTGGCTGGTCTCTCCACCTTGAATGTTTTCTATGGGAAACACTGCCCTGACCTCAGCGGCATCTTTTTCACTGCCTAAAACTTTAGGCCTGGAAGTTAATATGCGACTTCCTCTAATCAAGCCATACATATCCCCTCCCTTCACTCCCTTGCCTTCTGGCCTTGCATGCTGCCCCTACCCCAGTCCTGCCCCAGGCTTCCCTAACCTAGAACCTTGGCACTCCTGTCCCCAGGGTTGTGCACTCCCTTGAGTCCCTGACCTCTTTCTTCATGTCCCTTTGTATAGCATGCAGTCTCTTTCTGTTGGGTCTGAACTGGGGGCCCCTTGCTTGTGCCTGCCAGAGGGCTCCTCTAGTTGCCCCTTGAGCTTCCCTCTGTATCAGGGTCCTACTAGTGGAGCTCAGACTCCTCAACCGCTCACAAATTCCCCTGGTACTCATGAGTCTCATGCTCCTTGGGTATCTTGTACTAGGTTGGTATGGTGGTTTCCTTGTCTGAGTACCTGGCTATGGTCCTGCCTCACCTTCCACCATGCACCCACTATGACCACAGTCCATGCCCTCCCATAGCCCGCATTCTGGCCCCCTTCAATAGCCAGGCCTCCTTTGCCAGGTCCCTGTCCATGGATTCTCATCTGGGCCAGAACACCTTATGAGAAACAGAACCTTGCCCCTTTCCTGGGCCACTTACTCTTTCTGGGTGCTTGGTACTGTACCAGAACCCTGATACCTGGTTGTGGCCTTGGGCCTGGAGCCTGATTGCACCCGGCTGGATCCCCTGTATTTCCTCCCAAGTCTTTTCCACTTGTCCTAAACCCCCTGCCCAATCCCTGGGCCTTGGCACTCCATTCCCTTGCCTGGCTCCTTGCTTGAGCCTCTGGTGGCCCTTTCTGTTTGTTTCTTTTCTGGGCTTTGTCTGAGGGCCCCTCACTGAGATGCTTCCCTCTTCCCTTTGGCTTCCCTGTACTGCAGTACCCGAGTGCAGCCCCACCTTACTGGACCCAACCTTCCCTCTTCTCCCCTGGCCTGGGCCTTCCTCTAGGTCCCTTGTCTTAGCTCCTTGCTGGGGACCTGGACCCCAGCCCACCCAGACCTCTCCTGTGGCCTTTGAGCCTGTGCCCTCCTTTGGCCCTCTTGTCGTTTCTGTCTCTTCCAGGCCCACTTTCCTGATCCCCTTCCCAGGATGCTCACCAGGCCAGGTACTTGACGTGGCCTTGTGGCCTGTGGGCTTTCTTTGGGAAAATGTAGCCCTGTCCCTTGTCTGTGCCTTTTGGCCTCCCTCAGAACATGCCCTGCTACACAATTCTGACATCCTTCAGTACACCTGGGACTTCAGCCTTCCTCCCACTGTGCCACCTGCTCAGATTTCTCCCCTTCCTCCCCTCCCTATCCATATCCATTTTCATTCACCCTGCCACTGGTGCTAGCACTTGGCACTCCATTACTGGGCATGGCTCCTTGCTTGAGCCCCTGGCTGCCCTTCTGTGAGACCCTTTCACTTCCCTTGATTTTAGCCCTCTTTTTGTAGACCCCATACTGTGCCTCCCCTCTGTTCCACTGGTGCTCATATACTGGCACTACTGGGACCCTTTGCTTTCCTGGCTTCTCCCTAGTCTGTGCTCCTCAAATGGATCCAGGCTGCCAACTGACCACCCCCACAACATCCATACACCTTTTATCCCCTCACAGTGCCCTCTTTTGTCCCTCCTTTGGTCCAGGGCCCTCTTTGATTATCTACTCACCTGGATAGAGGAGGCTAATTGGCTAGCCTCTGTGCCCTTAAGGCTCCCTATGGGAAACACAGCCCTGCCCCTTGCCTGAATCCCCTTTGCTGCTTCAACTTGATGCCTGGCTGTTAGCATGTGATTTGCTCCAACCCAGCCCTGAGAGATCCACTCTTTTCCCTCCCCTTCCCTCTCACCTTGCATGCTGCCCATACCCACCTTCCCCAACCCTGACAATTTGCACTTCAGTCCCCGAACCTGGTGCTCATATGAGCCCCTGACATTGTTCCTCATGTCACTTGGCATAGCATCGAGTCTCTTCCTGTTGTATCTGACTTGGGGGCCCCTTGCTTGGGACTGCCAGCGTGCTCCCTTAGGTGCCCATTGTGCTTTTCTCTGTCTCCATTTACTTCTGCAGCCCTTTCTCCCCTTCCCTTTGGCTTTCCCCTGGTGTTTGCAGGTCTCCTGCTCCTTGGGTCCCTCATCCATGGTCGGTCAGGTGGGTCCTTTGCCTGGGCACCTGGCTTGGGTCCTGGATCTTGCCCCCCCACACACCCACAGAGACTCCCAGCCATGCCCTCCCATCTCCTTCCTCCTAGCCCCCTTCACTTGCCAGAACTTTTTTGCCAGGTCCCTGTCCCTAGATTGTCATCTGGGAAGGGCGCCTTATGGGAAACAGAGTCCTACCCCCTTGCCTGGGCCCCTTGCTCTCTCTGGGCCTTTGGTCCTACACCCAGAACCCTGGCAGTCACCCTGGGCAGGAGCCTGCCTGTGCCCTGCCAGATTCCCTGCCATCCCTCCAAAGTCTTGTCCACTGTCCTGAGCCCCTTGCTCAAGCCCTGGCCCTTGGCTCTCCATTCCCTGGCCTGCTTCCTCCCTTGAGACTCTGGGGGGCTGTCTTGCTTCGTGTTTCCCTGGGCTTTGACTGTGACCCTCACTGGGGCCAGTATCCTACTCCCCTTGGCTTCCCTGAACCTCAGAACCCTATTGTCACCCATCTGCCCAGTCCCGCCCTTCCCTGCTTTTTCCTGGCCTTGGCCCTCCTTTTGGTCCCTAGCCTGGGCTCCTTTCTGGAGTCCTGGCCTGCACCCATCAACACTCTTTCTCTGGCCATTCACGCTGTACCCTCCTTCATCCCTCCTGTTGTCTCTGTCCCTGCTGGGCCCCTTGTCAAGATGCCTTCCCAGGATGGTCACCATGTCCAGGGGACTGGAACTGGGAGTTTGGCCCTGTGGTTTCCCTTTGGGAAAACGTAACTGTGCCCCTTGCCTGGGACTTTGGACTCTCTCTGCCCAGGCCCTACTCCTCCATCCTGAACCTGGGCCTTGAGCCCTCCTCTCACTGCACCACCCACTACCCTAGTTCCCCTTTCTCTCCATTCTACCCTCCCCATCTCTGTCTGTTTTCATAGGATCCAGGACCAGGCCCTGGCACTTGGTTCCCAATTCTTCGGCCTGGCTTCTTGTTGGAGAAACTGTTCAACCTTCTTTAGGACCCTGTCCCTGTTCCTTCATTTCAGGGCCCTTGCTTGCCCCCACTCCTCTTCCTCCCTTCTGTTTTCCTTGTACTGTTGTATTTTGTCATTGCCAGGACCCTGCTATCCCCATGCTTCTCCCTAGCCTGGTCTCCTCCAATGGTTCCTTTCTGCCCACTGACACCCCCCAATCCTGGATCAAAGGTATCCCTCACATTGCCCTTCTTTGGTCCTGGTCTCTCACTGAGAATCTACTCACCTGGGGCAGAGGAGTGAAATTGGCTGGCCTCTGGGCCCTTAAGGATCTCTTTGGGCAACACAGCCCTGTCACTCCCCTGAGCCCCCTTTGCTGTTCAAATTTGACAACTGGCAGTTGACTTGGGCCTATTGATGACATTGCCTTTAGCGATCCCTTCCCTTCTCTCCCCTGCCCTCTAGCCTTGTAAGCTGCCCCTAAGCCAACTCAGTCCTTCCTCACCCTGATCCTTCACCCTACAATCTCCTGGCCTAGCTTCAAGCCTGAGCTCCTTACTGCATTACACTGGTTGCATTGCTTTCTGTTGTGTCTCTTCCTGTGGTGTCTGACTTGGGTATCCCTTGCTATGGCCCATAAACTCGCTTCCCTCTGTTCCCTTTTTGCAGCCCTCGGTCTCCTCATCCTAGCACCATCCTATCTCTCCTTCCCCAAGCATTTTTCCTGGAGCAAGACCCTCCTGTTCTTTGGGTCCCTAATACCTTTTGGTTGAGTCAGTCCCTTGTCTGGGCTCCTTGTTTGGGTCCTGGCTCTTGCCCTTCTCTCTGCACCCACTGTGACTCCACACTGTGCCCTCACATTCTAGTCCTCCTGGACCCTGGCCCTTGACAGGCCCTTTGGCCTGATTCCTGGCCTTTGATCCTCATCTGGGCCAGGGAGCCTTATGGAAAAATGAACCTTGACCCTAGCCTGGGCAACTTACTCTCCCTAGGCCTTTGGGACAGCACACAGGACCCTGACCTAGCAGTGACACTGGGCCTCGAATCTCCCTCCCTCATGCTGGATCCCCTGCCTTCCCTCCCCAGCACTGTCCACTGTCCTGAGCTAGCAGCCCCAGCGCTGGGCCTTGGCTCTCCATTCCCTGGACTGGCTCCTCTCTTGAGCCTCTAGGGGTCCGTCTTGCTCTGTGCTTCCCTGAGCTTGAACTTTGCACCTAGCTGGGGCTGCTTCCCTGTTACCCTTGTCTTCCCTGCATATCAGAACCCTAGTGCAATCCATGCCTTCCAGGTCCTGCCCTTCCCTGCTCTCTGCTAGCCTGGGCCCTCTTCTAGGTGCCTTGCCTGGGCTCCTTTCTGTGGTCCTGACCCGCACCTCACAAACACCCTTCTTCTTGCTGTGCCCTACTTTGGCCCTCCTGTTGTCCTTGTCCCTCTTGGGATCCTTTTCTAGATATCTTTTCCAGGACGCTCACCAGAGCCAGGGGATGGAACTGGGATGTTTGGCCCTAAGGTCTTCCTTTTGGAAAAGGAAGCACTGCCCATTGCCTGGAGGCTTTGGCCTCCTTCATCCCAGGCCCTGCTCCTCAAACCTGAAACCCTGCAGTGAATCTGGGCCCTGATCTCTCCTCACCCCTGTGCCTCCCATTCCCCTTAATCCCTTTTCTACCCATATTCCACTGCTGCCAGGAGAGAGGGGACTCGCCCTTCCTGAAAGAAAGCCACTCCTACTTGGGTTTCCTGGGATCTCCTATAGCCCCACATCAGGGTAGAGGGACTTCCTCCTCCACGCAGGAGACCCCTCCAACCTGGGTGTTGGGGGAGCTCCTATACTGCTGCAGCCAGAGTAGAGGGCACTCGCCTCTATGGTCAGGAGTGTCCTCACACCTGGGTGTTCTGTGGAACTCAAAAAAGCCACAGCCAGGGTAGAGGTGACTTGCCCCTCCAGGCGGGAGACCACACCCACCTGGGTTTTGGGGGGAGCTCGTATACCACCACAGCCAGGCTAGAGGAGATTTGCACCTCCAGTCCCCTCTACCCTGGATAGCTTGGTATACAAGCTCCCTGCAACTCCCAGGTGGAAAGGGTTTCCTTTCTAGAGGGGCGAGTCCCCTCTACCTTGGCTGATGTGGTATATGAGCTCCTCTGACACACAGGTGGGAGGAGTCTCCCGACTGGAGGAGAGAGTAATCTCTACCCTGCCTGTGGCAGTATAAGTGCTCCACCTGACACCCAGGATGGGTCTCCAGCCTGGAGGGTCAAGTCCCCTGTACACTGGCTGTGGCCATAAAGAAGCTCCCCCCAGCACCCAGGTGGGATGGTAACCAGCCTGGTGGGGTGAGTCCCCTCTACCATGGCTGCAGAGGTGTATGAGTTCCCCTAGACACCTTAGTGGGAGGGGTCTTCCACCTCTATGGGTGATTCCCCTCTTCCCTGTCTACAAGAGTAATGGAGCTCCTCCTGTACCCATTTGGGAGGGGTCTCCCACCTGGAAGGGTGAGTCTGCTCTACCCTGGGTGAGGAGGTGTACAAGCTCCCCCAGACACCCAGGTGAGAGGGGTCTCCTGAATGGAGGGACGAGTCTACTCTACCCTGGCTGCAGCAGTATAGGAACTCCCCCCACAATCCCAGATGGGAGGATCTTCTGCCTGAAGGGGCAAATCCCAGCTACCCTGGGTGCCACGGTGTACTAGCACTCCTTGACACCCAGGTGGGAGGGTTATCCCACCTGAATTGTCGAGTCCACTCTACCCTGGCTGCAGTGGTATATACCTCCCCCCAACACACACACCCAGGTGGGAGGGGTCTCCGGCATGGAGGTCCAAGATTCCTTTACCCTGGCTGCAGTGGTATACTCACTTTCCCTGACTCCCAGGTTGGAGGGGTCTCCTGCATGGAGATTCCAGTCCCCTCTACACTTGCTGCAGCAGTAAAGTAGCTCCCACTGACACCCAGGTGCCCCACCAGAAGGGGAGAGTCTTCTCTAGCCTGGATGCTGTGGTATAGGAGCTCCCACCAAAACCCAGGAGTGAGGTGTCTCCCGCCTAGTGGGGAGAGTCCCCTCTGCCCTAGCTAAGTCAGTATACAAGCTCTCCTGGACAGCCAGGAGGGAGGGGTCTCCCACCTGGAGAGGCTACTGCCTTCTACCCTGGCTGCAGTGGTATAAGAGCTCCCCCTCCTTACACAGGTGGGAAGGATCTCTTGCCTGGAGGGGCGAGTCCGCTCTACCCTGGCTGCTGATGTATAGAAGCTCCCCTGACACCAAGGTGAAAGGTGGTCTCCCTTTTGGAGGGCTGAGACCACTCTACCCTGGCTAGTGTGGTATAGGAGCCCCTTGATACAACCCGGTGAAAGTTATTTCCACTATGGAGGGGCAAGTCCTCTCTGCCCTGGATGTTGTGGTTTAAGAGCTTTCCTGACACCCAGGACGGAGGAGTCTCCAGCCTGGAGGGGAGAGTACCCTCTACCCTGCCTGCAGTGGTCTAGAATCTCCCCCCAAATACCAAGGTGGAAGGGGTCTCCCGCCTATAGGGGTGAGTTACCTCTACGCTGGCTGTGGTGGTATAACAGATTCCAATCCCCAAACGCAGGTGAGAGGGATCTCTTGCCTGGAGAGGTGAGTTCCCTCTACCCTGGCTGTGGTGGTATACTAGCTTTCCCTGACACCAAAGCGGGAGGGGTCTCCCGCTTGGATGAATGACTCACCTCTACCCTGGCTGCAGCAGTGTACAAGCTTCCTCAGACACCCATGTGGGAGGGGTCCCCCGCCTTGAGGGGAAAGTCCCCTCTACCATGGCTAATGTAGTATAGAAGCTACCCTGGCACCCAGGTAGGAGGTGTCCCCTGCCTTGAGGGGTGAGTCCTCTCTACACTGGCTGCAGCTGTATAGGAGACCCCCATACCCAGATGGAAGGGTTCTCCCACCTTAAGGGGCGAGTTCCCTCTACCCTGGCTGTGGTGGTTTAGTAGCTTTTCCTGACACCCAGGTGGGTCTCTTGCCTAGAGGGGTCTTTCACCTGGAGGGGTGAGTCCACTCTATTCTGGCTGCAGCTGTATAGGAACTCCCCATGTCACCCAGGTGGGAGGGGTCTCCTGACTAGAGGGGTGAGTCCCCTCTACTCTGGCTGCTGCAGTATAGGAGCTCTCCTCCCCATACCCAGATGGGAGGGGTCTCCCGCCTGAAGGGGCGAGTTCCCTCTACCCTGGCTGTGGTGGTATACTAGCTATACCTGACACCCAGGTGGGAGGGATCTCCTGCCTAGAGGGGTGAGTCCCTTCTAACCTGGCTAAGGTGGTATACAAGCTCCACGCAACATCCAGGTGGGAGGGGTCTCCTGCATGGAGGGGTGAGTCCCCACTACTTTGGCTGCAGCAGTATATGAGCCCCACACGACACCCAGGAGTAAGGGGTCTCCTGCTTGGAGGGGCTAGTCCCCTCTACCCTGGCTAAGGAAGTATAGGATTTACCCCCATTCCCAGGTGTGAGGTGTGTCTTACCTGGAGGTACAAGTCGCCTCTACCCTGGCTGCTGAGGTATATGAGCTTCACTTGACACCCAGGTGCGAGGAGTCTTCTGCCTGGAGGGGTGGGACTACAGTACCCTGGCTAAAGCAGTTGAGGAGCTTCCCATGATACCCAAGTGGGAGGGTGACTTCCATCTACCCTGGCTGAGGGGGTGTACGAGCACTCCCAGACACCTAGGTAGGAGCAGTCTTCTGCTTGGAGGGGTGACTCCTCTCTATTCTGGCTGCTGTGGTATAGGAGCTCGCCCCCCATACACAGATGGGAGGGGTTTCCCACCTGAAGGGGTGAGTCTCGTATACCCTGGGTCTCTCACCTGGAGGAGCTAGTCACCCTCTACCATGGCTGTGGCAGTATATGGGATTCCACTGACACACAAGTGGGAAGGGTCTCCTGACTATAACAGTGAGTCCTCTCTACTCTGGCTGCAAAGGTATACAGGCTCCCACTGACTCCCTGTTGGGAGAGGTCTCCTGCCAGGAGGGGCAACTATTTTCGCCCCTGGCTGTGGTGGTATATGAACCTCCTCCGACAGCCTGGTTGGAGATGTCTCCCACCAGGATGGGTGAGTCTCCTCTGCCCTGGCTAAGTGGTATAGAAGTGCCCCCCTACACACAGGTGGGAATGGTCTTCCACCTGGAAGGGCGAGTCCCCTCTACTTTAGCTCTTGCCATATAATATCTCCCAGTACATCCTAGTGGCAGGGGTCTTCCGCCTGCAGGGGTGTGTTCCCTCTACACTGGCTGTGGCAGTATAAGAGCTGCCCTGGATATCCAGGTGGGAGGGGTCTCCCACCTGTAGGGGTGAGTCCCCTCTACCCTGGCTGCTGCAGTAATCAAGCTCCCCTGGACACCAAGGTGAGAGGGGTCTCCTGATTGGAGGGGCAAGTCACCTCTACCCTGGCTGTGTAGGTAAAGGAGCTCACCCAGACACCCAGGTTGGAGGGGTCTCCTGCCTAGAGGTGCGAGTCCACTCTATCCTGGCTGCTGCCCTATAGGAGCTCTCCTGATACCCAATTGAAAGGAATCTCCCGCCAGGAGGGTGGAGTCCCCTCGACCCTGCTGCAGCAGTATAGGAGCTCCCCAGGACACTCAGGTGGAAGGGGTCTCCCGTCTGAAGGAGAGTTCCCTCTACCCCACCTGGGGTGGTATAGGAGCTCCACCGACACACAGGTGGGAGGGTTCTCCCGCCTGGAAGGGCGAGTCCCCTCTTCCCTGGCTGCAACGTTATATGAGCCCCCAAAACCCAGGTCAGAGGAGTCTCCCGTCTGAAGGGGAAAGTACCCTGTACCATGGCTGTGGTGATATAATAACTGCCCCAGATACCCAGGTGGAAGGGGTCTTCTGCCTGGAGAGGCACGTCCCCTCTACCCTGGCTGCATCGGTATAAGAGCTCCCTGGACAACAACGTGTGAGTAGTCTCCCACCTGGAGGGGCGAGTCCACTCGACCCTGGCTGTGGTGGTATAGAAGCTACCCTGACACACAGGTAAAAGGGGTCTCTCGCATAGATGCGCGTGTCCCCTCTACCCTGCCTGTCGTGGTATAGGAGCACCCCCCCATACCCATATGGTTGGTGTCTCCCACCTGTAGGGGCGAGTACCCTTTTCCCTGGCTCCAGTGTTATACTAGCTTTCCCTGAAACCCAGGTGGGATGGGTCAACCACCTGGAGGGGCGAGTTCCCTCTACCTTGGCTGTGGCAATATAAGAGCTCTGCCTGACACCCAAGTGGGATGAGTCTCCCACCTGGTGGGCAAGTCTTCTCTATACTGGCTGAGGCAGTATAGGAGCTCCCCTCAGACCCCCAGGTGGGAGGGGTTGTATACTAGTTTTCCCTGACACCCAGGTTGGATGGTCTCCTGCCTGGAGGGTTTAATCCCCTGTACACTGGCTGCAGCCATAAATAAGCTCCCCCAGACACCCAGGTGGGATGGTAACAAGTATGGAGGGGGGAGTCCCCTCTACCCTGGCTGCGGAGGTATATGAGTTCCCTTAGTCACCCAGGTGGGATGGGTCTGAGGCCCTTAAGGGCAAATCCCCTCAACCTTGGCTACAGAAGTGTATGAGTTCCCTTAGACACGCAGGTAGGAGGGGTCTTGCCTGTAGGGGCGATTCCCCTATAACCTTGCTCCAGCAGTAATGGAGCTCCCTGTACACCCAGTTGGGAGGGGAATCTCTCCTGGAAGGGCGAGTCCACTCTACCCTGGCTGAGGAGGTGTATAAGCTCTGCCAGACACCCAGGTGGGAGGGATGATCCAAGAGGAGGGAAGAGTCTACCCTACCCTGGCTTGACAGTATAGGAGCACCCACCCATACCCAGATGGGAGGGTCTTCTGCTTGAAGGAGCGAGTCCTCTCTACCCTGGCTGCGTTGGTACACTAGCTTTCCTTGACACCCAGGTGGGATTTTTCTCCCACCTGGATGGGCCAGTCCACTCTACCTTGGCTGCAGTGGTACCACCTACCACCCCGAAACACAGGTGAGAGGGGTCTTCCACCTAGAGGGGAGAATCCCCTCTAGGCTGGTGTCGGAGGTGTACAAGCTCACCCAGACACACAGGCTGGGAGGAGTCTGCTGCTTGGAGGGGCGAGTACCCTCTATTCTGGCTGCTATGGTATACGAGCTTCCCCCCATACTCAGATGGGAGGGGTCTCTCGCATAAAGGGGTGAATCCCCTCTACCCTGGCTGCAGTGGTTTACTAGTTTTCGCTGACACACAGGTTGGATTGGTCTCTTGCCTGGAGAGGCAGGTCCCCTCTACCCTGGCTGCTGCAGTAATCAAGCTCCCCAGGACACCCATGTGGGAGGGGCCTCCTGACTGGAGGAGCGAGTCCCCTCTACCCTGGCTGTGTAGGTATAGGAGCTCACCCAGACACTCAGGTGGGAACAGCCTCCAGACTGGAAAGGCAAGTCTGCTCTACCCTGGCTGCAGTGGTATAGGAACTCCCTCTGACACCCAGGTGGGAGGAGTCTCCCACCAGGAGGCTAGAGTCCCCTCTAACATGCTGCAGTGACATAGGAGCTCCCCAGGACGCCCAGTTAGAAGGGGTCTACTGTAGGGAGAGTAGAGTTCCCTGTACCTGGCCTGTGGTGGTATAGAAGCTACCTTCACTCACAGATGGGAGGGTTCTCCCGCTTTGAGGGGCAAGTCCCCTCTACCCTGGCTGCAGCTGTATAAGAGCTACCCCTGAAACACAGGTGGAAGTGGTCTCACGCCTGGAAAGGTGAGTCCCCTCTATTCTGGCTGTGGCTGTAGAGGATCTCCCCCATACACCCTGGTGAGAAGTGTCTCCTGTCTGGAGGGGCAAGTCCCCTATACCCTGGCTGTGGTGGTATACAAGATCCCCCTGATACACAGAGAGGAAGGGTCTCTCGACTGGAATAATGTGTCCTCTTTACCCTAGCTGCGGAGGTATACAAGCTCCCTCATACACCCTGTTGGGAGGGGTCCCCCTCTTGGAGGACAGAGTCCTCTCTATGCTGGCTGTGACAGTATATCAGCTCCCTCCCACACACCCAGGTGGGAGGGGGTCTCCTGCCTGTAGGGGTGAGTCAACTCTACCCTGGCTGCTGCAGTAATCAAGCTCCTCCAGACACCCAGGTGGAAGGGGTCCCATATTGGAGGGGCCAGTCCCCTCTACCCTGGCTGCAGAGGTATAGGAGGTCACCCAGACACCCAGGTGGGAGAGGTCTCCCAATTGGAAGGAGGAGTCTTCTCTACCCTGGCTGCAGCAGTGTAGGAACTCTCCCTGACACCTAGGTGGGAGGGGTCTCCCACCTAGAGGTGCAAGTCCACTCTACCCTAGCTTTAGAGGCATAGGAGCTCCTCGAGACATCCAAGTGGAAGGGGTCTCCCACCTTGAGGTGCAAGTCCCCTCTATCCTGGCTACAGCAGTATAAGAACTCCCCTGAAACCCATGTGGGAGGGGTCTCCCGCCTAGAGGTGTTACTTCCCTCTACCCTGGCTGAGGGTTGTACCAGCTCTCTCAGACACCTAGGTGAGAGGGATCTCCTGCTTTGAGGGGCGATTCCCCTCTCTTCTGGCTGTTATGTTATACTAGCTTCCCCCCATACCCAGATGGGAGGGTGTCTCTCACCTGAAGGAGTGATTCCACTCTACCCTGGCTGCATTGGTTTACTAGCTTTCCCTGACACCCAGGTTGAATGGGTTTCTCGCCTGGAGGGGTGAATCCCCTCTACCCTGGCTTCAGAAGTAAAGATCTCCCCCCTTACACCCAGGTGGGAGGGTCTCCGGCCTGGAGAGGCAAGTCCACTCTACATTGGCTGATGTGGTATAGGAGGTTTCCGCTACACCCAGGTGAGAGGGGTCTCCCGCCTCAAGTGGGGAGTCCTCTCTACTCTGCCTGTTGCAGTATATGACCTCTCCTGACAACCAGGTTGAAGGGATCTTCAGCCTGGAGGGACGAGTCCCCTCTCCCTGGCTCTGTAAGATTAGGAGATACCCCCGACACACAGGTTATGAGGTCTCCTGACTTGAGGGGCGAGTCCCCTCTACAATGGCTGCTGGGGTATAAGAGCTCCCTCCGACACCCAGGTGGGAGAGATCTCCCGCATGGGGGAATGAATAACCTCTACTCTGGCTTTGAAAGTATATAAGCTACCCTGACATCCAGGTGGGATGGGTCTCCTGCTTGTAGTGGCCAGTCCCCTCTACCCTGGCTGCAGAGGTATAGGAGCTCACCCAGACACCCAGGTGGGCGGGGTCTCCCGACCAGAAGGGCAAGTCCGCTCTACCCTGGCTGCAGCGGTATAGGAACTCCCCTGACACCCAGTTAGGACTGGTCTCCTGCTTAGTGGTGTGAGTCCCATCTAGACTGGCTTCAGCGGAATAGAAGCTCCCCAGGACACCCAGGTTGAAGAGGTATCCCTCCTGGAGGGGCAAGTCCCCTCTACCATGGCTGCAGCAGTATAAGAGCTTCTCCTGAAACCCAGGTAGAAGGAGTATTCCGCCTGGAGCAGTGAGTCCCCTCTACCATGGCTGTGGCGGTATAGGATCTCCTCCCCACATCCCAGGTGGGAGGGGTCTCCCACATGGAGGAGCAAGTCCCCTCTACCCTAGATGTGGAAGTATATGATATCACCTGTCACACAGGTGGTAAGGGTATCCTGATGGATCAATGAGGCTCCTCTAACCTGACTGCGGAGGTATACAAGCTCCCCAGACAACAAAGTGGGAGGGGTCTCCCGCTTGGAGGGCCAAGTCTTCTGTACACTGGCTAAGGCGGTATACCAGGGCCTCCCTACACCCAGGGGGGAATGGTCTTCCCCATGGATGGGTGAGTCCCCTCTACCCTGGCTTTTGCTGTATACAAACTCCCTGACCCCCAGGTGGAAGGGGTATCCAGCCTGGAAGGGCAAGTCCCCTCTACTTTAGCTCTTGCTATATAAAAGCTCCCAGTAAGCCCAGGTGGGAGGGGGTTCCCACCTGCAGGGGTGTGTTCCCTCTACCTTAGCTGTGGCAGTATAGAAGATCCCCATGACGCCCAGGTGGAAGGGGTCTCCTGACTGGAAGGGCAAGTCTGCTCTACCCTGGATGCAGCAGTATAAGAGCTCCCCCTGAAACCTAGGTGGGAGGTGTCTCCCACCTGGAGGGACGAGTCCCCTCTACCCTGGCTGTGGTGGTATATGATCTCCCCCACACATCCCAGGTGGAAGTGGTCTCCCGTCTGGAGGGGCAAGTCCCCTCTACCCTGGTTGAATCAGTATATGAGATCCTCCTGACACACAGGTGTGAAGAGTCTCCCGACTGGAGCAGTGAGTCACCTCTTCCCTAGCTGTGGAGGTATACAAGCTCCCCCAGACACCCAGGAGGGAGGGGTCTCCCACATAGAGGGGTGAGTCCCCTCTATCTTGGCTGTGGCAGTATATGAGCTCCCCCTTGACACCCTGGTTGGAGGGGTCTCCCGCCAGGAGCGGCAAGTACTTTCTAACCTGGCTGTGGTGGTATATGAGCTACCACTGACAGCCAGGTAGGAGGGGTTTCCCGCCTTAATGGCCGAGTCTCCTCTAACCTGCCTAAGGGGGTATATAAGTTCCCTGAGACACCCAGGCTGAAGGGGTCTCCTGCCTGGAGGGGTGAGTCCCCACTACCTAGGCTGAAGAGATATTCAAGGTCCCACACACACACCCAGGTGGGAGTTTCTCCCTCCAGAAGGGGCAGGGGCGAGTCCCCTCAACCCTGGATACAGCAGTTTAGTAGCTTTCCCTGGCACCCAGGTTGGATGGGTCTCTCTCCTGGAGGGGTGAGTCATCTCTATCCTAGCTGACCCGGAATACTAACTCCCCTGACACCCATGTGGGAGGGGCCTCCCGACTGTAGTGGTGGGTCCCCTCTACCATGGCTGCAGTGGTATAGGATCTCCAACCTACACCCAGGTCAGAGGGGTCTCCCCCCTCTAGTGGCGAGTCCCCTCTGCCCTGCCTGTGGCAGTATATGAACTCCCTTGACAACCAGATGGAAGGGATCTTCCGTCTGGAGGGTCGAGTCCCCTCTCCCCTGGATCTGGAGGAATAGGAGCTCCCCCAACACCAAGGTTACTGATTCTTTCAACTGGAGGGGTGAATCCCCTCTACACTGGCTGCAGGGGTATACGAGCTCCCCACGACACCCAGGTGGAAGGGGTCTCTGCCTGGAGCAATGAGGCCTCTTTACCCTTGCTGTGGCAGTTTACAAGTTTACCCACTCACCCAGGTGGGAGGGGTGTTCTGCATGGAAGGGAAAGTCATCTCTACCCTGGCTTTGGCGGTATACAAGCTCCCCCGACACCAAGGTGGGAGGGGTATCCCGCCTGGAAGGCGAGTCCCCTCTACTATAACTCTTGACATATAAGAGCTCCCAGTACACCAAGGTGGGAGGGGGATTCCACCTGCAGGAGCGTGTTTCCTCTACTCTGGCTGTGACAGTATAGGAGCTCCCCTTGATACCCAGGTGGAAGGGTTCTCCTGCCTGTAGGGGCGAGTCCCCTCTACCCTGGCGGCTGCAGTAATCAAGCCTTCGTGGACACCCAGGTGGGAGAGGTCTCTGGATTGGAGGGTTGAGTCCCCTCTATCCTGGCTGCGGAAGTATAGGAGCTCATCCAGACACCCATGTAGGAAGGGTCTCCGACTAGAAGGGTAAATCCGCTCCACCCTGACTGCAGCAGTATAAGAACTCCCTCTGACACCCGGGTGGGACGGTCTCCGGCATAGTGATGGGAGTCCCCTCTACACTGGCTTCAGCGGTACAGTAGCTCCCCAGGATACCCAATTGAAAGCAGTCTCCCTCCTGGAGGGGCAAGTCCCCTCTACCCTGGATACTGTGGTATAAGAACTCCCCCTGAAGCCTAGGTAGGAGGGGTCTCCCGCCTGGAGGGGCAAGTCACCTCTACCCTGGCTGTGGCGTTATAGGATCTCCCCCTCACATCCCAGGTGAGAGGGGTCTCCCGCCTGGAGGGGCAAGTCCCCTCTACCCTGGATTTGGCGGTATACAAGCTCCCCCTAACACACAGGTTGGAAGGGGTCTCTCAAAAAGAGCAGCAAGTTTCCTCTACTTTAGCTCTTGCTATATAAGAGCTCCCATTACAAACAGATGGGAGGAGGCTTCCGCCTAAAGGAGCATGTTCCCTATATGCTGGCTGTGACAGTTTATGAGCTCTTCTGGACACCCAGATGGGAGGGGTCTCCAGCCTGTAGGGGCGAGTCCCCTCTACACTGGCTGCTGCAGTAATCAAGCTCCCCAGGACACCCAGGTGGTTGTGGTCTCCCGATTGGAGGGGTTAATCTCCTCTACCCTGGCTGTATAGGTATAGGAGCTCACAAAGACATTCAGGTGTGAGGGGTCTCCCGAGTGTAAGGGCAAGTTCTCTCTACCCTGGCTACAGCGGTATAGGAACTCCCTCTTACACCCAGGTAGGAGGGGTCTCCCACCTGGAGGGGCGAATCCATCTACCCTGGCTGTGGCGGTATAGGAGCTTCCCCCAACACCCAGGTGGGAAGGGTCTCCAGACTGGAGCAGCGAGATCCCTCTATCCTGGCTGTGGAGGTATACAAACTCCCCCAGACACCCAGGTGGAGGCATCTCCCGCATGGAGGGGTGAGTGCCCTCTATCTGGCTGTGACAGTATTTGAGCCTCCCCTGACACCCTGGTGGGAGGTGTCTCCCACCAGAAGGGGAAAGTACTTTTTACCCTGGCTGTGGTGGTATATAAGTTCTCACTGAAAGCCAGGTTGGAAGGGTCTCCCACATGGATGAGAGAGTCTCCTCTACCCTGGCTCAGGTGGTGCACAAGTGCACTGTGACACCCAAGTGGGAGTGTCTCCCGCCTAAAGGGGCGATTCTGCTCACCCTGGCTGAGGGGGTATAAGAGCCCCCTCCTACCCTCAGTAGAGAGGGATCTCCCACTCAGAGGGTCGAGTAGCTGCTATCCCAGCTGCAGCTGTATATGAAACATGTCCCCTGCGAGACACACATGTGGGAGGGGTCTTCTGCCTGGAGGCGCGTGTCCCCTCTACCCTGTATAAGGCGGTATAGGAGTTACCTCATTTCTCAAGTAAGAGGTGTCTTTCGCCTGGATTTGCGAGGTGCCTCTACCCTGGCTGCTGGGGTATATGAGCTCCACCTGACACCCAGGTGGAAGAGATCTTCCGCCTCGAGGGAAGAGTCCCCTCTACATGGGCTGTGGGGTATATGAGCTCCTGCAGAAACCCAGGTGTTAGGGTTCTCCCGCCTGGAGCAGTGAGTTTCCTTCACCCTGGCTGTGGCTGTATACAAGCTCTTCCAGCAACCAAGGTGGAAGGCGTATCCTACCTGGAAAGCGAGTCAGTCTTCTTTAGCTCTTGCCATATAAGAGCTCACAGTACACCCAGGTGGAAGGGTTCTTCTGCCTGCAGGGGTGTATTCCCTCTACCCTGGCTATGGAAATATAGGCGGTCCCCACGACACCCAGGTGGTAGAGGTCTCCCCCCTGTTGGGGTGAGTCTGCTCTACACTGGCTGGTGAAGTAATCAAGCTCTGCTACTCACACAGAAAGGAGGGATTTCCTTATTGGAGGGCTGAAACCCCACTATGCTGGTTGCGGAGGTATAGGAGCTCACCCAGACACAGAGGTGGGAGGGGTCTCCCGCCTAGATTTGCGAGTTCCCTCTACTCTCTCTGCTGCAGTATAGGAGCTCCCCTGACACCCAATTGGGAGAAGTCTCCAGCCAAGAGGCTGGAGTCCCCTTTCCCTGCTGACACCCAAGTGGGAGGGGTCTCCCACCTAGAGGGGTGACTTCCCTCTACCGTGGCTCTGAAGGTGTACCAGCTTTCCCAGACACCCAGGTTGGATGGGTCTCTCACCTGGTAGGGCTAGACCCCTCTACACTAGGTGCGGTGGTAGAGGATCTCCCCCTGACACCCAGGTGGGAGGGTCTCCGGCCTGGAGAGGCGAGTCCCCTCTAACCTGGCTGCAGTGGTATAAGAGGTCCCCTTTACACCAAGTTGGAAGGGGTCTTCTGTGATACCCAGTGGTGAGTCACCTCTACCCTGCTTGTGGGAGTATATGAACTCCCCTGACAACCAGGTGGAAGGGATATTCCACCTGTGGGGTCGCGTCCCCTCGTCCCTGGCTATGAAGGTATAGGAGCTCCATGACACCCAGGTTATGGGGTCTCCCTTCTGGAGGGGCGAGTCCCCTCTACCCTGGAAATGGCAGTATATGAGTTATCCATATTCTCAAGTGGTAATTGTCTCTCTCCTGGAGGTGTGAGTTGTTTCTATCCTGGCTGCTGGGGTATATGAGCTCCACCTCACACCCAGGTAGGAGGAGTCTTCCGCCTGGAGGGGCAAGTCTTCTCTACCCTGGCTAAGGTGCTATTCAAGCCTCCCCCCTACACATAGGTGGGAGTGGTCTTTCCCATGGAAAGCCGATTCCCCTCTACCCTGGTATTGGCGATATTTAAGCTCCCCTGACACTCAGGTGGGAGGAGTATCCCACCTGGAAGGGCAAGTCCTCTCTACTTTAGCTCTTGCCATATTAGAGCTCCCAGTACACCAAGGTGGGAGGGGTCTTCCACCTGCAAGGCGTGTTCCCTCTACACTGGCTGTGGCAGTATAGGACCTCCCCCCCCCACACACACACAGGTGGGAGGGGTCTCCCGCCAATAGGGGTGAGTCCCCTCTACCCTGACTGTGGTGGTATAGGAGCTCACCCAGACACTCAGGTGGGAGGGGTCTCCCGACTGGAAGGGCAAGTCCGCTCTACCCTGAATGCAGTGGAATAGGGGCTTCCCTGACACCCAATTGGGAGGAGTCTCCCCGCAGGAGGCTAGGGTCCCCTCTATCACTTTGCAATGTTATAGGAGTTCCCCAGGACACCCAGGTGGAAGCAGTCTCCCGCCTGAAGGAGAAAGTACACTCTACCATGGCTCTGGTGTTATAAGAGTTCTCCCTGACACCCAGGTGGGAGGGTTCTTCTGCCTGGAGGGGTGAGTTCCCACTACCCTGGCTGCAGGAGTATATGAGCTCCACCCCCTACACCCAAGTGGGAATGTACTTCTGCTTGGAGGGGCAAATCCACTCTAACCTAACTGCAGAGGTATAGGAGCTCCCACTGCCATACCCAGGTGGCAGGGGTCTCCCACATGGAGGGTCCAGTACCCTCTACCCTGTCTGCTGCATTATAAGAGCTCCCCGACACCCTGTTGAGAGGGGTCTCCCACCTGAAGGGGAAAGAACCCTCTACCCTGGCTGCAGTGGTATATGAGCTCCCCTGGACACCCTGGTGGGAGGAGTCTCCCGTCTTGATGCACCAGTCCCTCTACCATGGCTAAGGTGGTATACAAGCTCCCTGTGATACCCAGGTGGGAGGAGTCTCCTGCCTCCAACACCCATATGAAAGGTGTCTCATGCCTGGGGTTGCTAGTCCCCTCTACCTTGCCTGCAGGTGTATGAGAGCCACATCTGATACCCAGGTGGGAGGGGTCTCTTGCCAGGAGGGGCGAGTCCTCTCTACTCTGGCTACTGCAGTTTAGGAGTTACTATGCAACCAGGTTTGAGGAGTCTCCAGCCTGGTGGGTAGAGTCTCCTCTACACTGCCTGTGGTAATATAGGAGTTCCCTCAGAAACCCAGGTGGAAGGGGTCTCACTCCCGGAGGGGCGAGTCCCCTCTTCCCTGGCTGCAGCGGCATAAGAGCTCTGCCTGAAACCCAGGTGGGAGGGGTTTCCTGCCTAGAGGGGCCAGTCCCCTCTACCCTGGCTGTAGCAGTTTAGTATCTTTCCAAACAAACCCAGGTGGGAGGGGTCTCCTGCCTTGAGGAGCGAGTCCCCACTACCATGGCTTCGGCAGTATATGAGCTCCCCCCCAGGTGTGAGGGTCTCCCGCCTGAAGACGTGAGTCCCCTCAACCTTGGCTGCTGGGGAATGAATGCCACCTCCTTCCCCCAGGAGGGAGGGATCTCCCACCTGCAGGGGTGAGTTGCTACTACCCCAGCTTCAGCTGTATATGAACCCCCACCCCCCGCCAGACACCCATGTTGGAGGGGTCTTTGGCCTTGAAGGGTGTGTCCCCTCTAGCTGGCTAAGGCGGTATAGGAGTTACCCCCATTCTCAAGTGGGACGTGTCTCGGGGCTGGAGGTGCAAGTTGCCTCTACCCTGGCTGCTGGGTTATATGAGCTCCATCTGACACCCAGGTAGGAGGGGTCTTTCGCCCAGAGAGGCGAGTCATCTCTAATCTGGCTGCTAGTGGTATACAGTTCCCCCAGACACCCTGGTGGGAGGGTCTCCCGCATAAAGGGGTGAGTCCTCTCTATTCTGGCTGATGTGGTATAGGAGCTCCCCTGACACTGAGGTGGGAGGAGTCTCTCGCGTGGAGGGAAGAGTCCCTTATACCGTTCCTGCAGCGGTATAGGAGCTCACCAGGACACCAATGTGGAAGGGGTCTTCCGCCTGGATGGGAGAGTCCCCTCTACCCTTGCTGTGATTGAGTATGAACTCCCACAGACACCCAGGTGTGTTGGGTCCCCCACCTGGAGGGGCAAGGTCCATCTATCCTGGCTGTGGCAACATATGAGCTCTACTGTGACAGTATAGGAGCTCCCACTTACACCCAGGTGGGAGGTGTCTCCCAACTGGAAGGGCGAGTCACCTCGAACCTAGCTCTGGAGATTTAGGAGCTCCCCCCATACCCAGGGGGAGGGGTCTCTTGCCTTGAGGGGCGATTCCCCTCTACAGTTGTTGCGTAGGGATAAGAGCTCCCCCTGACAACAAGGTGAAATATGTCTGGTGCCTGGAGAGGCGAGTGTCTGTTACCCTGGCTAAGGCAGAATACAAGCTCACTCTGGCACAAAGATGGGAGGGTTCTCTTGCCTGGAGGAGCCTGTCCACTCTACCTGGCTACTGCAGTATATGAGCTTCCACTGACACCCAGGTGGGAGGGGTCTTCTGCCTGGAGGGGCGAGTTCCTGCTACCCTGGCTAAGGTGGTATATGAGCTCCCCTCCCACCATAACCACGTGGGAGGGGTCTCCAATATGGAGTGGCAAGTCCCCTCTACCCTGGCTGCTGCATGATATGAGCTCCACTTGACACCCTGGTGGAAGGGGTCTCCCGCCTGGAGGGGCAAGAACCCTCTACCCTGGCTGCTGTGGTATAAGACCTCCCCTGACACCAGGGTGGTAGGAGTGTTTCATCTGGAGGGGCAAGTCTCCTCTACCCTGGCTATAGTGTTATACAAGCTCCCCCTGACACCAATTTGGGAGGGGTCTCCTCCCTTGAGGGGTGAGTCTAAACTACCTTGCCTACAGTGGTATATGAGCTCCCCCAACCCCACTCAGTGGGTGGGGTCTCCCTCATGGAGAGGCGAGTCGTCTCTACACTGGCTGGCTATGGCAGTATAAGAACTCCCTGTGACACCCAGGTGGGAGGGATATCCCACTGGAGGGGTGAATTCCCTCTACCATGGCTGTGGCAGTGTAAGAGCTCCCCCTGACACCCAGGAATAAAGGGTCTCCTTCCTAGAGCAGCGAATCCCCTCTACCCTAGCTGTGGAGGTATACAAGCTTCCCAAGAAACTCAGATGAGAGGGGTCTTCCGCCTGGAGGGGCAAGTCCTCTCTACTTTGGCTGGCAGCTCCCAGGACACCCATGTGGGAGGTGTCTCCCAACTGGAAGGTGAGGTCCCTCTACCTTGGCGGCGGAGGTATAGGAGTTCCCCAGACACCCAGGTGGGAGGGGTCTCTCGCTTGGAGGGACGAGTCCCTGCTACACTGGCTGTGGTGGATTATGAGGTCCCCTTGACACCCAGGTGGGAGGGGTCTTTGCCTGGAGTAGCACATCCCCTCTACTATGGCTGTGGCAGTATACAACCTCCCCCTGACACCCTGGTGGGTGGTGTCTATCGCCTGGTGCAGCAAGTATCCTCTACACTGGCTGCAGTGAATATATGAGCTCCCCACACATACAGTTGGGAGGGATCTCCCTTCTGGAGAGGCAAGTCGTCTCTACCCTGGCTAAGGTGGTATTCAAGCTCCCTGAGACACCCAGTTGTAAGGGATCTCCCACCTGGAGGGGCGAGTCCTCTCTACCCTGGCTCCTTCAGTAAAGGAGCTCTCCTGGCACCTAGTTGGGAGGAGTCTCCCACCTGGAGGGTAGAGTCCCCTGGACCCTGCCTGTGGTGGTATAGGAGCTCCCACTGACATCCAGGTTTTAGGTTTCTCCCGACTTGAGGGGCTAGTCCCCTCCACACTGGCTTTGGAGATATAGGAGCTCCCCTCCACAACTAGGGGTGAAGGTTCTCCTGCTTGATGGGGCAAGTCCCCTCTACTCTGCATGCTGTGTTATAGAGCTTCCCCACCATACACAGATGGGAGGAGTCTTTCACATGAAGGGGCGAGTCCCCTCTACCCTGGATGCAGTTGTTTACTAGCTTTCCCTGACACCCAGGAGGGAGGTGTCTCTCGCTGGAGGGGTGAGTCCCTTCTACCCTGGCTGCACTGGTAAAGGATCTCCCCCTGATCCCCAAGTGGGAGAGTCTTGGCCTAAAGAGGCGAGTCCCCTCTACCTTGCAGCAATGGTATAGGAGGTCCCCACTCCACCCAGATGGGAGGGGTATCTTGCCTCCAGTTGCAAGTCCCTCTACCCTGCTATGGCAGTATATGAACTCCACTGACAACCAGGTGGAACGGATCTTCTGCCTGGAGGGTCGAGTCCATACTCCCTTGGCTCTGGCTGTATAGGAGCTTCCCCAACACCCAGGATATGGGGTCACCTGAATGGAGGGGCGAGTCTCCTCTACACTGGATGTGGGGGTATAAGAGCTCCCCCTGACACCCAGGTGGAAGTGATATACTGCCTCGAGTGTGAGTCCCCTGTACCCTGCCTATGGCAGTATATGTACAGCCCTGACAATCAGGTGGAAGGGATCTTCTGCCTGGAGGGTCGAGTCGANCCCAGATACCGAGGTGGGAGGGGTGTTTTGCCTGGAGCGGCGAGTCCCCTCTATTGGGGCTAAGAGGGTATAGCAGTTACTCCCATTCCCAGGTAGGAGGTGTTTCGCCTGGAGTTGTGACTTGCCTTTACCCTGGCTGCTGAGCGACATGAGCTCCACCTGAGCCCAGGTGGGAGAAGATCTTCCACCTGAAGTTTGAGTCCACCCTGGCTGCAGTGGTTAAGGCTTCCACCTGACACCCAGATGGGAGGGATCTCCCGCCTAGAGTGGTGACTTCAATTTACCATGCCTGAGGGGGTGTACCAGCTTTCCCAGACACCCAGGTGGGAGGGTTCTCCTGCTTGGAAGCGCGAGGTCCCCTCTACACTGGCTGCAGTGGTTTACTAACTTTCCCTGACACCCAGGTTGGATGGGTCTCTCGCCTGGGGGACGAGTCTCCTCCACCCTGGCTACTTCCATAAAGTATCTCCCCCTAACTCCCAAGTAGGAGAGTCTCCAACCTGAAGAGGCGAGTCCCCTATATCCTGGCTGCAGTGGTATAGGAGGTCCCACCTACACCCAGGTGGGAGCAGTCTCCACAACCAGTGGAGAGTTCCCTCTACCCTACTTGTGGCAGTATATGAACTCCACTGACCAACAGGTGGATGGGATCTTCTGCTGGAGGGTCTAGTCCCCTCTCCCCTATCTCTGACCACGTAGGAGCTCTCCACAAAATCTAGGTTATGGGGTCTCCTGACTGGAGTGGCGAGTCCCAGCTACACTGGCGCAGGGGTATAGGAGTTTCCTTAGACACCCAGGTTTTATGGGTATCCTGCCAGAAGCAATGAGTCCCCTCTACCCTGGCTGTGGCAGTATACAAGCTCTCCAAGACACCTAGGTCTGAAGGTTATCACGCATAGAAGGGCGAGTCAACTGTATTTTAGCTCTTGCCTTACAAGAGCTCCCAGATGGGAGGGGTCTTCTGCCTGGAGGGGCATCTTCCCTCTACCCTGGCTGTGGCAGTATAGGTGCTCCCCAGAGACCCAGTTGGGCGGGGTCTCTTGCCTGTAGGGGCGAGTCCCCTCTACCCTGGCTGCTGTAGTAATAAAGCTCCCCTGGACAATCAGGAGGGAGGGGTCTCCTGATTGGAGGGGCGAGTCCCCTCTACCCTGGTTGCAGATGTATAGGAGCTCACCCAGACACCCAGGTGGGAGGGGTCTCCTGGCTGGAAGGGCAAGTCCTCTTTATCCTGGCTTTAGTGGATTCATATATCCCCCTGACATCCAGGTTGGAGGGGTCTCCTGCCTAGAGGTGGAAGTCCCCTCTACCCTGGCTGCTGCGGTATAGGAGCTCCTCTGACACCCAATTGGGAGGAGTCTCCAGCTAGGAGGCTAGAGTCCCCTCTACCCTTCTGCAGAGGTATAGGAACTCCCCAGGTGGAAGAAGTCTCCCATCTGGAAGATAGAGTTCTCTCTACCCTAACTGCAGTGTTATAGGAGCTCCCCTGATACCCAGGTGGTTGGGAACTTCCGCTTGGAGGGGTGAATCCGCTCTTCCCTGGCTGCGGCTGTATAGGAGCTCCCCCCTACACCCAGGTGGGAGGGGTCTCCCGATTGGAGGGACGAGTCCCCTCTACCCTGGCTGTGGAGGTATAGGAGCTCACCCAGACAACCATGTGGGACGGTTCTCCCAACTGGAAGTGAAAGACACTTTACCCTGGCTGCAATGGTATAGGAACTACCACCTGACACCCAGGGGGGAGGAGTTCCCACCTAGAGGTGCATGTCCCTACTACACTGGCTTTAGTGGTATAGGAGCTCCCCAGGACACCCGGGTAGAAGGGGTCCCCCTCCTAGAGAAGCAAGCCCATTCTGCCCTGGCTGCAGTGATATGCAAGCTCCCCCAGACACCCAGGTGGGAGAAGTCTCCTGCCTGGAGGGGTGAGTCCCCGTACCCTGGTTTAAGCCTTACATTAGCTCCACCCCCAAACCTAGGTGGGAGGGTCTTCTGCCTGAAGGGGCTAGTCCCCTCAACACTGGCTGTGGGAGTATAAGAGCACCCTCCTACCCCCAAGGAGAGAGGGGACTCCTGCGTGGAGGGAGGATTTGCGGCTACCCCATCTGCAGGTGTATAAGATCCCCCGACCCACAAGACACCCACGTGGAAGGTGTCTTCTGCCTGGAGAGGCGATTTCCCTCTACCCTGGCTAAAGTGGTATAGGAGATACTCCCATTCCATGGTGGTAGATGTTTCTCATCTGAAGGTGCAGGTTGCCCCTACCCTGGCTGCTGGGCTATATGAGCTCCACCTGACACCCAGGTGGGAGGGGTCTTCTGACTGGAGGGGCGAGTCCTCTCTACCCTGGCTGCAATTGTTAAGGAGGGTCCTCTGACACTCAGGTGGGAGGGGTCTTCCACATAGAGGGGTGACTTCCCTATACCCTGCCTGAGTGTTTGTAGCAGCTCACAAAGACACCCATGTGGGAGGGGTCTCTATTCTTGCTGTTGTGGTATAGGAGCTCCCCTACCATACCAGGATGGGAGGGGTCTCCCACCTGAGGGGCGAGTCCCCTCTATCCTGGCTGCTGAAGTAATCAAGCTCCCCCAGACACCCAGGTGTGAGGGGTCCCATGATTGGAGGGGCAAATCCCCTCTTCCCTGGCTGCAGAGGTATAGGAGCTCAACCAGACACCCAGGTTGGAGAGGACTCCCAACTGGAAGGGCAAATCTGCTGCAGTGGCATCGGAACTCACCTGAAACCCAGGTGGGAGAGTTGTCCCGCTTAGAGGAGTGACTCCACTCTACACTGGCTTCAGCAGTATAGGAGCTCCCCAAGACACCCGGGTGGAAAGGTATCTCTCCTGGAGGGGCAAGTCTCCTCTACCCTGACTGCAGTAGTATAATAGCTCCCCCTGAAACCCAGGTGGGAGAGGATTTCTGCTTGGAAGGGAGAGTCCCCTCTACCCTGGCTGTGGCGGTATAAGATCTCCCCCAAACACACCCAGGTGGGAGGGGTCTCCTGCCTGGATGAGCAATTCCCATCTACACTTGCTGTGGTGGTATTTGATATCCCTCTGACATACAGGAGGGAAGGGTCTCCCAACTGGAGCAGTAAGTCCCCTCTACCATAGTTGTGGAGGTATACAAGCTGCCCCAGACACCCAGGTGAGAGTGGTCTCCTGCATGGAGGACCGAGTCCCCTCTATCTTGGCTGTGGCTGTATATGAGCTCCCACTGACACCTGGTGGGGGGGGGTCTCTTGCCAGGAGAGGGAAATAATTTCTACCATGGCTGAGATGGTATATGAGTTCCAGATGACAGACAGGTTGGAGGAGTCTCCTGCCTGGATGGGCAAGCCTTCTCTACCCTGTCTAATGTGGTCTACAAGTTCCCTGCAACACCTTGGCGGGAGGGGTCTCCTGCCTGGAAGGGTGAGTCCCCACTACTCTGGCTGCAGAGGTATAGGCACTCTGCCCCCCACCCAGGTGAGAGAGTCTCTTGCCTGAAGGGGCAAGTCCCCTCAACCCTGGCTTTGGGGGTATAAGAGCCCCCTCCTACCCTCAGTAATAGTGGTCTCCCACCTGGAGGGGCGAGTCATTGCTACCCAGTCTGCCAGTGTATATGATGCCCCCCTCACCAGACACCCATGTGAGAGGGGTATTCCACTTGGAGGGGCAAGTTCCCTCTACCCTAGGAAAGGCGGTATAGAAGTTAACTCCATTCCCAGGTGGGAGGTGTCTCTTGCCTGGAGGTGCGAGTTGCCTCTGCCCTGGATGCTGGTGTATATGAGCTCCACCTAATAACCAGGTGAGAAGGGAATTCTGCCTAGAGGGACAAGTCCCCTCTAACCTGGCTAAGGCTATATAGGATTTACTCCCATTCCCAGGTGGGAGGTGTTTCTTGCCTGGAGGTCACAGATGCCTCAACCCTGGCTGCTAGGCTATATGAGCTCCACCTGACATCTTGGTGGGTGGGGTCTTCCACCTGGAGGGGCAAGTCCACTCTACCCTTGCTGCAGTGGTTATGGAGCTTCCCCTGGCATCCAGGTGGAAGTGGTCTCCTACCTAGAAGGGTGACTTCCCTCTACACGACCTGCAGGGGTTTACCAGCTCTCCCAGACACCCAGGAGGGAGTGGTCTCCTGCTTAAAAGCCTCTATTCTGGCTTCTGTGGTATAAGAGATCCCGCTACATACCAAGATGGGAGGGTTCTCCCACCTTAAGGGGCATGTCCTCTCTACCCAGGCTAAGGCGGTTTAGGAGTTACCCCCATTCCCAACGTGTGGGGTGTCTCTCTCTTGGAGGTGTGAGTCGCCTCTACCCTTGTTATTGGGGTATATGAGCTCCATCTGACACCCAGATGGGAGGGCTTTTCTGTCTACAACAGCCAGTCTCTTCTACTCTGGCTGCAGCAGTTAAGGAGCTCCACCTGACACACAGATTGGAGGGGTCTCCAGTCTAGAAGGGTGACTTCCCCCTA
This sequence comes from Marmota marmota marmota, assembly GCF_001458135.2. Taxonomy (NCBI): domain Eukaryota; kingdom Metazoa; phylum Chordata; class Mammalia; order Rodentia; family Sciuridae; genus Marmota; species Marmota marmota. The sequence goes on from NW_026003424.1 coordinate 1,074,909, forward strand.
CCGTGGCTGCAGGGGTTTACTAGCTTCCCAGAGACCCAGGTGGGAGGGGTCTTCTGCTAGGAGGGGCGAGTACCTCTATTCTGGCTGCTGTGGTACAGGAGCTCCCCCCATACCAAGATGAGAAGTGTCTCCTGCTGGAAGGGGCGAGTCCCCTCTACCCTGGCTCTTGAGATACATGAGCTCTCCCACACATCCAGGGGGGAGTGGGGAGTGGTCTCTTTCCTAGAGGGGCGAGTACACTCTACAATGGCTGCATCGGGATAAGAGCTCTCCCTGACAACCAGGTGAAAGGGGTCTCCTGCCTGGAGAGGCGAGTCCCAGCTACCCTGTCTGCAGCTATATACCTGCCCCCCAACACCCAGGTGGGAGGTGTCACCTGCTTGGAGGGGTGAGTCCCCTCTATCCTAGCTAAGGCAGAATACAAGATCACCCTGGCACCCAGATAGGAGGGGTCTTTCGCCTGGAGGAGTGTGTCCACTGTACCATGGCTGCAGCAGAATATGACTTTCCCCTGAAACCCAGGTGGGAGGGTTCTCCCTCTTGGAGAAATGAGTTCCCTGTACCCTGGATGTGGTGGTATATAATGTCTCCCAGACACCCAGATGTTAGAGTCTGTAAACAAGTCAGTATGGTGCCTGACATTTTGCCAGAGGGAGTGGTTTGTGAAGTAACCCCTGTGAGCCATTAAGTGTGGAGATTACTTATTGGTTGACTGCTGTATCTATTTTATGTTAATTTAGATAAGCTGTGTAGAATGTATATATACCACTCCTGTCCTACAATAAACGGCTCCCACTCCAGATGTATCAATCTACACAAGTAGTTCGTCAACCCCCAGTTATTTTGCTGCAGCCGGACTGTGGCAAATGGTGGCCCGTTATGGGGAGCCCCGGGACACTCGGGGGTAAGTTGATGAGAAAAAGCTGCCCGTCCTTGGATAGGACAGGAGCAAATCTGCTTGTCCCTAGTCAGATAGGACAAGAGGAAAAATGGCCATTTTGAGAAAATGGAGAAGATTGATACAGTATGTTTGTGTCTTGTTTTGTCTCAGTGTATTGTTTTGTCTTTGTGATGAAAATATGGAAGGGGTGTTAAGTAAATTACTAAGGGAAGAAGGCACCCCAATGGAACCAAGAGCAGTTAGGGCATATGTTGATAAAAGCCCAGGAAC